>NC_079407.1:27383007-27448007 GCF_029220125.1 Pseudoliparis swirei
ACCGACGCATACACAAGCTCACATACATACACACACGTACACAAACACACGCACACAGACACACACAAATACACACACACACATACGTATACACACATCGACACGCACACGCGCACAGGCACACACATACACGCACATGCATATACATACAAAGACACATGCACATATATACACACACATAAACACACACACATACACACACAGCCACACGGACATACGCACACACACATACACACGCACACACACACATACACGCACACACATACAAGCACGCACACACACACATGCACACACACACACACACATACATACACAAGCACACACAAACAAGCACGCACACATGCACACACACACACACACACATACACAAGCACACACAAACAAGCACGCACACACACACATACACCCGCACACACATACATACACAAGCACACACAAACAAGCACGCACACACACACATACACCCGCACACACACACATACATAATCACACACATACAAGCACGCACACACACACATACACAAGCACACACATACAAGCACGCACACACGCACACACACACACACATACACCCGCACACACACACATACACACAAGCACGCACACACATACACACACACACATAACCACATACACACACACACACACACACACACACACATACATACACACACACACACATAACCACATACACACACACACACACACATACACACACACACACATACACGCATACACAAGCACACATACAAGCACGCACACACACACATACACCCGCACACACACACACATACACAATCACACACATACAAGCACGCACACACACACACACATACACACACACACACACGCACATGCATATACATACAAAGACACATGCACACACACACATACACAAGCACACACAAACAAGCACGCACACACACACATACACCCGCACACACACACATACACAATCACACACATACAAGCACGCACACACACACATACACAAGCACACACATACAAGCACGCACACACACACACCCGCACACACACACATACACGCACACACACATACACAAGCACACACATACAAGCACGCACACACACACACACACACAAGCACACACATACAAACACGCACACACACACACCCGCACACACACACATACACGCACACACACAAGCACACACATACAAGCACGCACACACACACACACACACACACACAAGCACACACATACAAACACACACACACACATACACATACATACAAGCACGCACACACACACCCCCCCCCACACACACACACGCGCGCCTGTGCGCGGCCGGGTCCTCACGGCGCCTCCTTCCCGACAGGCTGCTGAAGGACGACCGCTCCTTCTCCTTCGTCCCTCGCTCGCGGCTCGAGCTCCCGGATAACTTCCCCAAGGAGATCCAGGGGACGTGCTACTTCCTGGAGGCGGGGACGTCCCACAGCCACGCCTCCTTGACCAGCTCTCGCTCCGCCCCCCCGGCCACCACGAGGAAGGTCTCCTACAGCATCGGCACCATGTTTCTGAGGGAGACGAGTCTGTAGGACCCCAGGTATTCAGAGGGAGCCCGAGCACAGGTGCGGGGCGGGATCTATTGGGATATGCAAGGCCTTCTCAGATTGGCCTCTATGAACAAAACTCTTTTCAGAAACGCTCTCATTATCGCTGAGAAAAGAACAGCTCGCCTGGTTTCTCTGAGCGACGGAGGCGTGGTTCAGTCCTCGAGGGTCCGGTCCCGCGTGGACTCGTCCCGGAGGAAGCGACCGGCCGACCGGCTCGATTAGCAGAGGAACCGTGATCATGTAAAAACATGGCGACGGAGCTGAATACCCGGTTTCTAGTCCTCTCTCCCGAAATGTACCGTAACGTGGTCCAGGGTGGCGACAAAGGGGGAGGAGACGACACCCCGGGAGAGACCATTCACACCACCGTGGGGGACGGAGAAAGTGGGGGGGGGGGAAATCCACTTGTCCAAAGGAATTACGTCGTATGGATTGAAGATGACTGTAGACCAGGACTGAGGACGATCCCCCCCCCCTCCTCTGAAACTGTCTCCCTAAACCATGTCACGCTTCGTCTGACATCCACACGACACAACTTAGAGAGGACAGAGAGAAAAGGGGTCGTAAAAAAGACAAAATGCAAAAAACACTCGTGCTAAGCTTTCCTGCTTTTGAGCCCCAGCAAATTATAACCAATCACAATCCAGACATCTCATTGCAGGTCATATGTTTAGGACTGATAATTATTCCCAGCTCAGTGCCTTTTCTAACTGCTCCGGTACAAGACGGGTTCATTTAGAATATTTGAACATATTTTTGAACACAAGGAGCGCTTCATTCGTCTTGTCGTACGACTTTTTGTTTATTTTTACGACGCTTTATACACACAGAGGTTTAAATGAGGGATTTAAAACGACACGTGCCAAAGTTTACGAGCCACCGAGTCCCAACTGGTCGGGTCTTTACTTTCAGGGTTCGTACGGTCATGGAAAACCTGGAAAAGTCATGGAATTTTTGAAAAAAATGGTTATTTCCAGGCCTGGAAAAGGCCTTGAAAAAAAATGTTTGTGCAAAAGTTGGGGAAAGGTCCTGGGAAATGTTTCATATTCATATGTTAATTTACGCTGTTTGATTAAAAGAATGAACATTTATATAAGTATTTATTCTTTTAATCAAACTATTCCCGCACATTAATTTGTCATTTAAGGTTTATACTTGTGTATACACGAGATTTCACTAGATGTTTGGTCATGGAATTTTGGATGGTTATTTCCAGGCCTGGAAAAGTCCTTGAAAAAAAATGTTTGCAGAAAGTCATGGAAATGTGTTATATTCATATGTTAATTTACGCAGTTTGATTAAAAGAATATACATGTATATACATATTTATTCTTTTAACCCTTGTGTTGCCTTAGGGTCATTTTGACCCGAATCAATATTACACCCTCCCCCCGCTTTAGGATTAATTTGACCCCATTCAATGTTTAATGTCGGTGTTCTTTCGGTAGTCAACAAACAAACATAAAGTGCCTCACACTTAAACTTGGAAAACAATATTAATTCTAATAATTTTCTGGAGGTTTTAATTGCTGGCGTCAAATTGAACCCAAAGGGTAAAATATGTTAGTAAATATAAAGGTAACAGGAGGGTGAAACATTGAATCGGGTCAAAATGACCCAAAGGCGGGGGGAGGGTGTAATATTGATTCGGGTCAAAATGACCCTAAGGCAACACAAGGGTTAATCAAACTATTGTCTCATTAATTAAGTTGTATACTTGTGTATACACGAAATTTCACTAAATGTTTGGTCATGTCAATTTGGTTAAAGGTCATGGAAAGGTCATGGAAGGTCATGGAACTCCATCGGTCAACATGTGTATGAAACCTGACTTTTGAGATGACGAGATAAATCAAGCGCTTCTCAAAATAGTTCAAATATTTTAAATACTATTAATCTGTTGCTTTTTTCCAGATCAACCAATAATAAACACAATAAAGTACCGATAATAAAGTACCGATGATATAGTACTGATGATAAAGTACTGATCATATAGTATTGATCATATCATGATGTACTAACACGTAAACATCGTCACGGAACGCATGCTCCACACGGTTCACATTTACATAACTCAGCTTTTTTAATTGTTTTTTTTTACCAGGTGGTTCTATTCGTAGACAGAAACCAAAATGTGACCAACGGACACGGGAGAGTTTATAAGAGAGGCTTCATGAACTTTGCATATTTGGATAATTACTTAATTTAATTTGAATTACATTAAAAATGTTTTATTATCAAACAAAGGATTCACAGAGTCGTCAACATCACATCCTCATTATTGTGTTCTTTCTGAGAAAATTATTCTGAAATGACCCACACAGAACCATGAAGGTGCCACCTGGAACCGAACATGGTTCTTCAGAGTGATGCCATAGGAGAACCATTTCTGGCTCCACGAAGAACCTTTCAAACCAGGGTTCTCTAAAGAACCATGTCCTTAAAAATATGAAAAATAGACTTTAGACTTAAAATTTTTTTTTTCCATACTCCCCAAAGTCATATCCAAAAATAACTCAAACCTACTCTTTCAGATAACGTCCTGTTTTCATTTAAATATACTATGCAAAATAAAATGAATAACAAACTAACAACGATAACACTAAAAGATAAAAACAATTATTCAAAGTATAGTTTTTTAGCCTAAATATATCAGGAACACAATGCATTTTATCTCTGAATTACGTCAATTTATCTACAGTATCACTTCATTTAAAGCCAACTTAACATTTAAATTACCAGATTAATTTGTTTGCTACACCTAGAAAGCAGCTTCACATTTCATCCAAAACTTTCATGTTTTTTGTGATATTCTAGAGAACCAGAATCTGCAACAACGACCTGAGACATCAGCGAAACATCAGAAGATTTCTCTTCATAGTGACGTGCCTAAAAGGTCCAATAGGTTCAATATATATAATAATATAATTTACAAATACATTAGAATAGTTCATCTTTTCACAAACGTCCGTGAGAAGTTTCCGAGTCTTATATTTTGCCCTGATGATGAAGTAAAGTATAACTAAAGGTCTCGTGGATACTTAAAAGAGTCTGTAAATCCATTTGAGGCAAATCCAAAACCCAACATGGACATCTCAACTCATCAGAAGTAACTCGCATAAAAAGAACATAGAAGTAACACTTTGACGTCACTCAGGCCAGATGCCTCATAGGGTCCCTCATTTCCCACAGTACGTAATGATAGCTATAAAAAGCTACACAATGCTAGCGGTTTGACCACGGATGAGCTCAGATCTTTCTTATATATATATAATTATATATTTCTTGGGGTTTCTGATGTAGCCAGAGAATATCTGGGCAAACACTTCCTTTTCCATGTGTTTTTTTTGCCGTCCGATGAGCAACTTGAGAGGCGGAACTAGACGACGGATACAACGGGGTTGATTCACAAGCAGCCCGTTTAAAATCTGATTTCAAACCCATAAAAAGCCAAATCACTTTCAGACGATAGAAGTTCGCATAGACCTTTTACCCTTCATTGAAAGACTCAATACTACAGAGACGACCAAGGGGAACCAGAACAACATCTGGTCCTGTGGCCTATAGAGATTGGACAGTACATAAAAAGCCAAATCACTCTTAGACGATTGAAGTGCGTATAGACCTTTTACCCTTCATTGAAAGACTCAATAATACAGAGACGACTATGGTAAACCAGAACATCTGGTCCCATAGAGACTTGAGTTGCTGTTGCGAGACGACAGATACAACTGGGTTTATCCTCAAGCAGCCAGTTTAAAATCTGATTTCAAACCCATAAAAAGCCAAATCATTCTCAGACAATAGAAGTTCGTTTAGACCTTTTACCCTTCATTAAAAGACTCAATACTACAGAGACGACCAAGGGGAACCAGAACAACATCTGGTCCTGTGGCCTATAGAGATTGGACAGTACATAAAAAGCCAAATCACTCTTAGACGATTGAAGTTCGTATAGACCTTTTACCCTTCATTGAAAGACTCAATAATACAGAGACGACTATGGTAAACCAGAACATCTGGTCCCATAGAGACTAGAGTTGCTCTTCTGAGACGACGGATACAACTGGGTTTATCCTCAAGCAGCCAGTTTAAAATCTGATTTCAAACCCATAAAAAGCCAAATCACTTTCAGACGATAGAAGTTCGCATAGACCTTTTACCCTTCATTGAAAGACTCAAGAATACAGAGACGACCAAGGGGAACCAGAACTTGCCTGGCCTATAGAGACTACTCAGTACATAAAAAGGATCCTACTTTGCATCGTATCACGCAGTTAAACAAATAAATACACATAATTTAGGGTTTCCATAAGGCAGTTGAACCGCTCTTAAGTGTATGTAAGAGGGTTTCTATCCAAAGAGACGCTTCCTTGTGGTTTCCTACATGCGTTCACGTGTCCTAAAGGAATCAACCGTAGCATAAATGTTATTCCGTGTCTCGGCTAAAGAAAGGACATTTTACACCAGCATCGCACGAACCCGACTGTGAGTTCTCAGCATGTTGTTCAACGTTCTGGTCCGATCTCCGCGTCGTGCTGAGGGGTTGCAGATCCTGGTTTTCTACTCGTCGTCACTAATGGAGCGTTGAACCTCCCACTGTAGGTCACCAACACACACACATCCATCACAGAGTCAATACAAGTGCTAAACAATGAGTATGAGGGTAGTCAGGGAGTGTGTGTGTGTGTGAAACGACATAAGAACGTAATAATTTTGTTAATTAACGGCCCGTTGTACTTGTAACAACTCTGTACAATTCAGATCTATTTAATAAATTGAACTATGGAAATTGTTTTAACATCAGCTGATTTTGTTTTGGGAGAATATTTCACAGATTTTTTGATTTTTTAAAAGTGTTTCACTTCTTTGTTTCAGATGCTTTATGTCCTCTAACCTTCATCCCGTCTTCTTTCAACAATTCTAGGGAAGAAGACACTAATGTATTTCTTTTAAATAAAATGTTCCGAGAGGTTTTCTTAGACGATGGATTACTGACGCGTGACGTCATCGTTTGTGTTGAAAGACGTTTGTTGAACATGTGTTGTTGTTGTTGTTGCAGCGTCGCCCCCGTTGACTGCGTTGGAGTGATGGCTGATGGGTAATGTGTTCAACATCTCCTGGTTTTAACGGCAGAAACAAACCGGAAACAAAACGCACATTCCTCCATAAGATCTCCAAATCTGTAAAAACACGGCGTGTTGTCCTGTGATGTCATGACCTTGGACACGCCCCCTGTTTGATTCTGTCGTTGGCGTCAGGTGTGTGTGTGTGTGTGTGTGTTTGTGTGTGTGTATGTGTTTGTGTGTGTGTGAGAGAGAGAGAGGCTCGATGGCGGCTGTTTGTTTCTGACTGACATTGAGGGCTCATCTTCTGTCTTATGATGTCCCTCCATCCCTCTATCTCTCCACCCCTCTATTCCTCCACCCCTCTATCCCTCCACCCCTCTATCCCTCCATCCATCCTTCTGCCCTTCACACACCCTGGATATGCAAATACGTGCCATTACACTAATTGGCTCTGGGATGGTTTGAATATTTCACTGCACAGGAGGAGTGGCCTCCACACACACACACACACACACACACACACACACACACACACACACACAGAAGGGTCATGTAATCTACACAGTGTGTGTCGTATTAAACAAATGAGGTGTGCGCGTGTGTGTGCGTGTGTGTGCGTCAGACCGCCCTGCATCAGGATGAATTATGCAGCCGTTCTTCACGGTCGTGCTCTCTGACCTCCGTGTAGAGGAACATGAGTCTGTGTGTTCTCCTCTTGACCTCTGAGGTTCGACTGTGAGGTGAAGTCGTCTCATATTTCACTATAAATGATAAGTATAAGTTCAGATCGATGTTCCTGAAGGTTCACCTGGGTAACGGTGACTCGTCTTCATCGGCGGGTGGAGTCGTCGATGATGTCATCGATAGCAGTTTCGGTGAAATGCTCGACGACCCTTTGACCTTCAGAAACAGAACGCCGACCTTCATCCGACAGACGTGTTTCCAAAAACATGGAGAAGGAAGAACCGACCTTCATCTTCCTCTTCATCCCTGTAACAAACTGTCAGTGACTCTGAGGGCGCGTCCCCTCACCACGACAAGACCACCAAGTGTGTGTCTGTGTGTGTGTGCATGTCTGTGTGTGTGTCTGTATCTGCGTGTATGTCTTTGTGTGTGTGTCTCTGTGTGTGTGTGTGTGTGCGTGTGTCTGTCTGTGTCTGTGTGTGTGACCGTCAATAATGAATCATGCTGCCTTCGTCATTTGTTTTCTACTTTAATTTCTTCTCTCCCTCCATCTTCTTCTCTTTTTAGCTCCGCCCCCTTTCCCATGTCGGATCGTTAGTATCCGACCAATCGCTTTCTTTATTAGTTGCGATTATTTCTCCATGTTCCGAATTACTTAATTAATTCAACAGATATATTTTTCTTTATCTCTTTTTTTCGTAGTTTTTTTTCTTTATATCTTTTTCTTTAAAATCTAAAATCACGTTTGACTTGACAATAAATATGACTTTAATAATCCAGACGATCTGCGGATTAGTGTTGATCCACCACATTAAATGAGCACCAGGCCGTGTTTGTGTTTACAGTAGATGTGTGTGTGTTTACAGTAGGTGTGTGTGTGTGTGTGTGTGTGTGTGACAGCTGGTCACCACCACCGGCTCATGGACCTACGTTTATCTTGATTAATCCTCCGGATGAACTACACGTGATGACTGGAACAGGAATGTGTGTAGAAGTTGTGTACTTTGTGTGTAGACATTGTGTACTTTTTGTGTAGACGTTGTGTACTTTGACCTTAACTTTAACCTATAACTAAGACTTCCCTCTCTAATGTACATTTTGTTCCCAAAAGGAAGGCGAGTCCCCTCAACGTCACCGTGTGAACAGATTTATGTCCCCACAAGACAAGTAAAGGACACACACACGCACACACACACACACTATGAAGTCAGCCCATCGCTGCTCAAAGAACCAGAAGGTTAGACACACAGCTGATTAAACAAACTGTACACGTAACTGTGTGTGTGTGTGTGTGTGTGATTTAAGGATATGCCCTCCATGCCCTCCTGCTTCCTGGAACATTGCGTAACTTCATTAGCATCTCCTCATCAGAAGCTCATTCCGACCAATCAGATCGCTCCGTAATTGAATCACTCAGAATATCACGGGAGGAAAATCCATCATCACGGCAAACACACACAACACACACACACACACACACACACACAGCTCGTTACCACCGGGAGGCACAACACCTGCTGTGTGTGTTGTCCGTTGTGCATGGTTAAGGACTCACACTGATATACGCTCATACACTATATGTGTATATTTACATATATATGTGCATATATACACATATATATAATATATATACATGTATATATATATATATGTTTATATATATATATGTGTGTGCAGAAATGAGGTCAGAAGATTCACTCCAGTTATTCCTCAGACATATTTGTTTATATAAAGAGAAGAGTAAGAGACATACGAGAAAGTTGTAAAACAATGCACAGAACACACAAGTTTTATAGTTTTACAGTATTGTTCCCAGCGTGCTTGTGTGTAGTGTGTGTGTGTGTCCTTCATTGCTTGAAGGGGACACACACGAGTACTTCTTTATTTGAGTCTTGATCCACATTGACGTTAAATGAAGTGATTTTGGTTTATTGATCATCTTTAATCTCTATAATTGTTAATTATCTTACATATCATACAGAATATACAGTTCCACATTTATTACATTTACTGTAAACAAAGTGTTTCTGTAATGATGAAGACTCTGAGACGATGCCTAAAGTACACCGACCAGCGAGTGTGTGAGTGAGAGTGTGGATTAGTGTTTGTGTGTGTGTCATGTGGATGTGTGTGTTATGTGGATGTGTATGTTATGTGGATGTGTGTGTTATGTGGATGTGTGTGTTATGTGGATGTGTGTTATGTGGATGTGTGTGTTATGTGTGTGTTATGTGGATGTGTGTGTGTATGTTATGTGGATGTGTGTGTTTATGTTATGTGGATGTGTGTGTCATGTGTCATGTGTGTGTGTGTATGTGTGTGTATTGTGGATGTGCGTGTGTGTCATGTGTGTTTATGTTATGTGGATGTGTGTGTTATGTGTATGTGTGTGTCTTGTGGATGTGCGTGTGTGTCATGTGTGTGTTATGTGGATGTGTGTGTCATGTGCCTGTGTGTGTTATGTGTCATGTGTGTGTGTGTCATGTGCCTGTGTGTGTGTGTTATGTGTGTGTGTGTCCCTGTGTCTCAGGGGGGCGTCGGCCTTCCCCCTGAAGCCGTCCCAGCAGGCCGGGTCCTCCTCCGTCAGCGGAGAGGCCGACGCGATGAGGTCACCGAACGACAGCAGCGTGAAGCAGGCGGGAGGAGGAGGAGGAAGAGGAGGAGGAAGAGGAGGAGGCTGCCAGGAGACAAGAGAGTCTTCATTAACCAGCGTCTAATTGAGCTGGAATGAAGGCATCTTATATGAGCATGCTCCCACAGCGCATGGTCCTAGAGCCCGCCGGGTTCACGGCGACCAGCTGTGTGTTCTTACTGAGGAGGAGGCTGGGCCCAGAGCCACGGAGACCTGGTGGGCAGGGTCCAGAAGACTCTCCTAGACACACACACACATCAGTACACACACACACATCAGTACACACACATCAGTACAAACACACACACATCAGTACACACACACACACACATATGTCTATGTGTACAGATTGTAAAGCACTCCCAGACTAATTTGTAATTTGTGAAATTGGGCTAAACAAATAAACTGAATTGAATTGAATAGAGAGAGAAAGGAGAAGAGAGACTAGAGAAAGGAGGAGAGAGGAGAAGATGAGAGGGAATAGAAAGAGGAGAGAGGGGAAAGAGGGAGGAGAAGAGAAAGAGATGGAATAGAGGGAGAGAGAGAAGAGAAAGGAGAAGAGAAGAGGAGATGTAACATCAGGCGTTTAAACTTGGTGACCTTTTCACAGTAACTTGTTAATCCACCTGACACTCAGGAGAGAAAGAGAAGAAAAGAAAGAGAAGAGTGGAGAGAGGAATAGAGAGGGAGAACACATGGGAGAGGAGGATGAGGAACGAAGAGGAAAGGAAATGCAACAAACTGACACGCTTGATGTTTCACGGTGCCTCCACGGCTCCTCAACGCATCATCGCGTCTCCGTGAGGTCTTTGAAGGCATCGCCGCCTCCATGATTTTATAAGAGTTTGACTTCCTCACCTGAACTAAAAATAGAACCCCCAAAAACACACGACACTACAAACATGTCTACTGGCCTGTATCTTAAGTTCAACATCGGGGGGGGGGGGGGGGGTGTTGTAACCGTGCTGTTGCTAGGCAACCAGCTGACCTCACACAATGAGATGTACTGCAGTAAACGAGCTTCATGTCTATCGGATCGTTTTGAGCTTCTCAAACACGGCGCTTTGATTGGAGCTCAAAGCGCCGTGTGACCAGGAGCAGCGCTCCTATTGGTCGATATGAAACACCAATAAAAGACGCTTCACAGCCGCCGCCAGACCGACTCGCCTCGAACGCCCAGTCGGCGTCCTCCTCCCCGTCCAGGTGCATCATGGTCCGGCGCTGCGCGCGCTCCCGAGCGAGCGGCTCCGAGGACACGTGGAACTCCAGCCGCTGGAGGTCAAAGGTCAAACCCGTCCCCAGGGCCTTGATGAAGCTCTCCTTCAGGGCCTCACGGAGGGGGGGAAACAGACCCGTCACATGGAGAACACGTGTGTGTGTGTGTGTGTGTTAGTGTCTGTTAGTGAGTGTGTGAGTGTGTGTGTGTTAGTGTCTGTTAGTGAGTGTGTGAGTGTGTTAGTGAGTGTTAGTGTCTGTTAGTGAGTGTGTGAGTGTGTGTGTGTTAGTGTGACTGTGTGAGAGAGTGAGTGTGTGTGAGTGTGTGTTAGTGAGTGTGTGTGTGTTAGTGTGACTGTGAGAGTGAGTGTGTGTGAGTGTGTGTGTGTTAGTGTGACTGTGAGAGTGAGTGTGTTAGTGTGACTGTGTGAGAGAGTGAGTGTGTGTGTTAGTGTGACAGAGAGAGTGTGTGTGAGTGTGTGTTAGTGAGTGTGTGTGAGTGTGTGTTAGTGAGTGTGTGTGTGTTAGTGTGACTGAGAGAGTGAGTGTGTGTTAGTGTGACTGTGTGAGAGAGTGAGTGTGTGAGAGTGTGTGTGTGTTAGTGTGACTGTGAGAGAGTGAGTGTGTGTGAGTGTGTGTTAGTGAGTGTGTGTGTTAGTGTGTGCGAGTAAGTGTGTGAGTGAGTATGTGCGCAAGTGTATGTGTGTAGCTGTGTGTGAGTTGGTATGTGTGTGTGGGCAAGTGTGTGTGTGTGTGTGTGTCAAAGAGAGTGTAGCTCAGTAGCAGAATAACATACATTCACAACAGATGGGACGTCTCCCAAAGAGACTTTGTGCGTTTGTGTGAATGTGTGTCAGTGTGTGTGTGTGCGTCCTGCTCGGTAGCCAACGGGCCACAACAGTATTACAGGGCTAATCTCCATGGCAACCGTCGAACTCTGCCATTAGTCAAACAGCGCGGTGATGACGCCACGGCTCGCCACGTCTTTATTTGTGTGTGTGTGTGTGTAGGAAACAAATTACACTCAAAAACCAAACCTTAGAGGGGAGAGAAAGAACTACAGCGTGAGATTGTGAGGAGGATGGAGAAGGACACGCACACACACACACACACACACACAGGTTGCCGCGGTTACCCAGTGGCGGTAGAACGCGGCGAGCTGCTGCTGCTCCGAGCCTCCTGATTGGATGACGCTCCACTCATACGCCGTGAACTGACGAGTCATGATGCGGAAAAACTCTGGCACGGAGCTGCTGCCTGCAGGGGAGGAAGGAGGGAGGAAAGGAGGGAGGGAAGGAAGCATGGAAGGAGGGAAGGTGTGAGGGCGAAAGAAAGGGAAGAGGAGAGAAGAAGGATAGAGACAAAGACGATGGGGAAAGAAAGCAGGTTATATGAGATTACTGTGGACGGTTTCCTCTGGAACATCTCAGCTCTACATACACGAGGCAACACTGCCCCCTTGTGGTGACATCGGGAAGTACAACAACATTTCCATTTACGCCTCTTTCCTGGGAGTTGAGATGATTATAATACAGATTTGTCTGTCGTAGATTAATTATGTTATGCGAGATGGTTGAATTAGACATCTGACACATCATGTTATAGTTCGATATTCAAACTTTTGACACATTTTATTTAATTTGAAGAAATTCACCAAAATAAATCCTCAAATTAATGTTGGGCTATTTTTCTTTTTTAACATCTAATTGACCGTAAAACATCTTCTGATCTCAAAGCGTGTGCACAGAGCCGATCGATATCTCCAACCTGGCATGGTGGTCTTCATGACGTCCACGCCCACCTGCACCCCCTGCTGTGCAGCCAGCACCGCGTACTCCCCCTGGTGGGACACGTTGAAACTCCAGGCCGGGGCTTCAGGGCCTGAATCTGGCCGGAGCTGCAAGACAGTCATCAAATTATGGATATTATACATTATGAAAGAAATACTGTAAAATCTTCTGAATGCTTTTAACGCTAAGAACTCAATCCAAACAGTCAGAGCAACATTAACATAAACTACGTCTCGAGGTCAAACATCAACTATTCTACTTGTGATGTCTGTATTTTATTCTAGTTAAAGTTTTGTACCGTCTGGAGCTCGAGTCTGAAATAAAAGTTTTATTGATTGATATTACCGGTTCTAATCACAATGATGTAATAATGTAAACAAATCAACGCGAGCAAAGGGTTCAGGTATGAATATACAATATAATGCACGCCTTATTCACGGTATTTAAGTGTAGTTCAGGGGGTATCAACAAGTATTTTTAGATAATAATTGAAGTCAAATATTGCATTTTTATTCTTGTTTCTACTCTAAATTAATATGATGGAAATTATATATATATAATTAATTAAGATTTCTTCCACTTTTCCTCCCTGATAAAAGTTATTTTGTGGAGTTGTTCCTGATCCGATGTGAGGTCAGGGATGTCTGTGTGTACAGATGGTACAGCCCTCTGAGGGGGGTTTGTAATTTGTGAATGTTGTCCTTTACAAAATAAATGTAACAGAATAATAATAATCAATAATAAGAACTGTTGCGTACCTCGAGCGGTGCGGCCAGGTACGGCTTCCCTCTGGGGGATCGCTCCAATCTGATCTCAGACCAGGGGACGCCCATCCGCTCACACACCAGCTTCCTCAGCAGCAACCTGCCGGCCTGAGGGGGGACACGGGGGGACACGGACACACACACACACACACACACACACACACACACACACACACACACACACACACACACACACACACACACACACACACACACACACACACACACACACACACACACACACACACACACACACACACGATCAACTGGATTTGATAACAAACACACACACATATATATGTACACACACGTACACAGAGATATATATATATATATACAAATCTTTGAATAAAAGCGTCTGCTAAATGACATGTAATGTAATAATGTAAAGTGTACACACACACATATAGAAACACATACATATATATACACACACACACATATCAATACACACACAGACATGTCAAAACACACACATAAACATATCAACACACACATATCATCACAAACAAACACGTCAACAGACACACACGCATTTCAACACACACGCACACGCGCACACACACACAGACACACGCACCATGGCGGACTTCGCGTCCTTCGCGAACACGAACTGTCGGATCCGCTCCTCCTCCTCGCGCTGAACGCAGCGAGCCGCGAACAGCCAGTCGGACCGGGTCGGCGTCCAGGACCCGCAGCGGAAAGCCCAGCGGACCGAACCCATCGCCTGACCGGCCTCCGGACATCCGGGCCGAGACACAACTTCCGGTGCTCACAAGTTGTTAGCGAGCTAACCGTTAGCTGCTAACGTTAGCACGTACAGTTTGACTGAAAACAACAAGGTGCTGTAATACTTCCAGGGTGCACTCCGGAACTTTAGACTCACGAAGTACACGACTAACGTTGCACTTTTTTGGGGTACTGACAGCCGGGTGAGCACGCCGAGAAAACCCGGAAGTGAAGAGGCGGGATAAAATGACGTCATACGCAGAGAACCGACCAATAGGAGCGATCTAACTGTCCACAACTGAAGACGGCTTCAGGTGCTCTCGGGAATATTGTAAAACGGACAAAATACATGTCACGCTGTGAATGAATATAATATTTCGTTAATACCTGAGAGATGGGATTTACTGAAGCATGAATTATAACATAATTGTGAAAATAGTGCCTTTATACTTTATTTACTTTTATTACAGGGTCTTTATTTCTTTTCCTTCAAATGATTCTATCCGATTTCCACTTTTTACATATTAATCCTGTTATTTGTAAATGTATAAACTCCATGTATGTACAACCAGAGTGCCAGTAAGTGAAACCGGAGTCAAATCCCATGTATGTGCACATATACATGGCCAATAAAGCTGCTTCTGATACTCCGGGCCAGAAGGTGGCGGTAATGCACCAATAAGATGATTGCCAACCGCCGTTAAATCACAAGAAGAAGAAGAAGAAATAGAGGGAAGAAGAAGAGGAAGAACTCGAGCGGACTCTTTTCCTCAAAGGACTCTACAACGTCTAGTCCGGTGTTCAGACCAGAGACTTTACGAGAAGGTTTGACATAAAGAATTAATAAATCCGGCATTCACGAGGACAGCTACGTGTTCTCTCGCTATTCTCAACGGCTGCTGTAACCAGGACAACAAAAGAATACGACCGGAAGTCGGAAATAACGGTCCTCAAGTTGAACCGTAGCGCTGGTTTTCCCGCGTGAGTCCAACTCTTTTAGTCACACAGTTCTTAAGATACAACCCGGAAAGACCCACCAGAACCCGGATGTGTGGACTAGCTCGTTTTAAAAGGACTTTGTGGAGCTCATGACGTCAGCGTGCCAGCAGGAGGAACACGGGACCCGAGCGGAGCCGAGCGACACCGAGCGGGTCCGAGTGAGCGGCGCGTGTTTTTAACGGAGGAAACGTTTTCTGAAAATGTCTAAAGTCCAAATGCTGAGATGTTTCGTGAACCAGCGACTAACTGCGGCTGCGCAAGAGATATGCGGGCTGTTTGAAAGAACGATAGCAGAGTACGAGGAGGAACTGTCGAGTTCAAAGGAGGAGACCGAGCGGCACCGGAAGCTACTGGACGCGGTGTACTACCCGGAAGTCCAGTTACAACGAGCAGGTTGGTCCTCTTTGTTTATCACGTTGACCTGATGGAGCCGGATCTGGAGGAAGTCCTCTCATCATGTACTTGTACTACCTCAGAGGTACATATTGTACTCTCTACTGTACGACACCTCAGAGGTACATGTTGTTGGTGTACTTCGACACACGGGTCGCGGTAGCTGCTTCGTTCGGCCATGACGGGTCTCTGAGTCCCGCTTCCCAAACACGTCGTGTTCTTTTTTGCGTGTTCCTCCTGGACCGAGTTCACCCAGAGAACCGGCTCCGGTCCGCTCCGGTCCGGTCCGGTCAAGGTGACCGTCTTCAGAACTCAGTTTCCTTCTGTTGTTGCTCAAATCCCCATTTCAAGGAGACGTCTGTTGGATAACCAAGTCTCAGAGCAAGTTACATCATCGATTCTGCTGGTTGACTCTAAAGAGTTTAAACTAAGTTGTGCAACTGCAGCAGGAACAGGAACCTGTCCTCGATGTTCAGGGAAGTATCAACAAGCTTTTTATTTTTTACCTTCGCATTGAAAAATGCCGGAAGGTTATGTTTTGATCGCCGTGTATTTATTTATTTACTTATTTGTATGCGTGTTATTCGCAAAACTCAAAAAGCATTGAACCGAATCGCATGAAATTTGGTGGGATGATTGTTTATTATCCGGGGACCATTTGATTAGACTTCGGGATCAATCGGGTCAAAGGTTAAGGTCAAGGTCATGGAAAGGTCAACATCTTTTTTTTTACCATAGCACGATACATTTTTGTCCAATTGGCATTAAACTAATGCCAAAATGTTCATAATTCAATGCCCAATCTTGTGATATGCGAAGGTATGCACTCTACCGAGTGCCCGTTCTAGTTTGTTGATGTCTTCATAGGTTTATTACAAAGATAAAACTAGAACGGCACTCGGTAGAGCGCATACCTTCGCATATCACAAGATTGGGTATTGAATTATGAACATTTTGGCATTAGTTGCCAATTGGATACAAATTGACCGCTATGGTAAAAAGAAGATTTTGACCTTTTCATGACCTTTGACCCGATCGATCCCAAAATCTAATCAAATGGTCCCCGGATAATAACCAATCATCCCACCAAATTTCATGCGATTCGGTGTAATACTTGTTGAGTTATGCGAGTAACACGCATATAAATAAATAAATACACGGCGATCAAAACATTACCTTCCGCATTTTCAATGCGAAGGTAACAAGAAGAAAACAAAACCCAAAGCCATGCTTGTTATTTCCAAATTGCATATGATGACATCTTTAAATCAAGTCAAGAGAATCTTAAGAAATTAAGGAAGATCAAAGAGCTCATTATCCTGTCATTGCAACTCGTACGAGGCGTCGTTTAACGGAAATTCACATCGTGGCTTTAACGGTAGCTACAACTCCTTGAACAGCTAACATGTGTTTGCAGAAATGTGCTACATTTTACAATAACACAAACCGTCTTCACACACATACGGCCTACGTTAGTTTCTGTACTCATTTGTTGAGCAATAAGAGGAATTCCAGTTATTGTCTGAACGTTTTCTATTTTTAAATTGACAAATGTTAAGTGAAGAGAAAGTTAGGATCAAACACAAACACTATTGTGTTCTTCCGTTACCCGGGTAAATACATGTGGGGATGTTTCTCAGAGCCTCTGTGAGACAAACACGCCGTTTCAACCCCTCGAGCGTCTGAACATTTCTCTGGATGTCCTGGAACACTCGGCGGTTGCGTGATTCCATTCCGCTTGGCGGCGGTCTTGGAACTCGTCCGACGTGAATTTGGTCGCGTTGTCGGCCACAGTTTGTTCAGGCCGTGAACATGTGGGTCGGGACCGGTCCAGCAAAGTCTGTGGAGTCTCTTCCAGGACTCTCAGGGCGGAAGTGGAACCCGGAGCGGCGTCTTTTGATCCAACTGGCATGTCTCAGCGTTCCTTGCGAGTCTGTTCCCCTTCCAGGTCAACGTCTCATTCTCTGGACCTCAGGAGTCAAACACCCACAAGACCCAGAGAGTCGGGACCAGAGTTCACTTCACCTAGATTTATTTATCACATCTTCACAAATACACCTGAGTGGGTTCTTAAAGACGACAGCCTCCCTCCGCCTCTGTCTGTCCCGAACAAACACATTGACATATTATTCATACCGTCACACTCGATGCACGTCCTCCTCCGTCCTCTCCCTCGTCACATATGATTGAGTTTACACCAGTTCAAGCCGGTTCCTTTAAGGCAGGGGTGTCCAAACTTTTTGCAACGAGGGCCAATTGTGATAAAGTAAAGATGCCCGGGGGCCAATAGTTCCTTTAGACATTTTTTAAACCACAAAAGTTACATGAAAATACACTGTTATAAAACAATTTATTTTTACTGTCACAATTACTTTTATTTTTTAAATGACAATATAACCACATATAATATAACCAAGTCTGCCTTTCATTGTCAGATAACAATGAAAAAGCTGTATATAGAATACCTTACATTTCTATGAGTTACATAACGTTGCAATTAACCTGTTTTGCACTGAATACCTTTTCAAGATATCAATAAAGTGCAACCTGTGAAAAATTAAACAAAATAAGATCAAATATTTGGGCATAAAGAGTTTACTGAGTGTTAGTGACACTTCATATCTTTTCAAAATAACAATAACGCGCAACCTTTGAAAAACAAAACAAGTGCAGATATGTCTGAGTCATTACGTTTTTTTCTTTGTGTGATAAAATGGGGGCGGAGCTCCGCCGCGATACCGAGAGTCAGGAGAAGTGTGAACGCCACCACGTAGCGACAGAAATGACATGCCGCCGTGTCGACACGATCAATAATATACGACCGTTTAGTTGAATAAAACAACCTGACATTACTTATGTTGTAATCTGGCGCTATAGAGAACATGTCAGTGGGGCGGACCCCCACCATGTTCTCATGGTTGGGGAAACACTCGTAATTCCCACCGCTCCTGAAAGCGGCGGCCCTCACTGTCAACTTTTCTCCTTTTCTTTTTTGCCGTCGCCATGGCAAATAGGTTTCGAGAAGGGTTCACGCCACGGATTCAGAGCCAGATACATTAGAAAGGAGGAATTATGTCTTTCAAGTGTTTATGATTCATTTATTCTGACAGATCTGGCGTGCCACAAATAACACATTATATGACCGATGTCGCGGGCCGTATGAAATCGGACCGCGGGCCGGACTTTGGACACCCCTGCTTTAAGGAATGTGGAGGTTCTCGCTGACGTCTCTCTCATCGTTGTTTCGTCTAAGCGTCCCGGCCCTCGCTCGACAGTTTTATTTCTACCAGTTCCTATTCAGTTTCAATTCAGTTTATTTGTATAGCCCAATTTCACAAATTACAAATTTGTCTCGGAGTGCTTTACAATCTGTACACATAGACATCCCTGCCCCAAAACCTCACATCGGACCAGGAAAAACTCCCAAATAACCCTTCAGGGGAAAAAGGAAGAAACCTTGAGGAGAGCAACAGAGGAGGATCCTCTCCAGGATGGACAGATGCAATAGATGTAATGTGTACAGAAGGACAGATTTAGAGTTAAAATACATTCAATGAATATGACAGAGTGTATGAATAGTTCATAGTAGGCATATTCCACGATGGAGACCTCCACGATCCATCAGGCAGATGGCGGTGAGAGGAGGAGGGCGGAGTCTCAACAGTGGGCGGAGTCTCAACAGGACAGTGGCGTTGTCAGGAGCAGGAATTCCACGACCCAGACCTCGATGATCCATCAGCAGATCTATGCCGTCTCATAGGGTCCGATGACCCCATGAGACGTGAAGTCAAAAGGACTCCGGGGAGAAAGCAGAGTTAGTAACGTGTGATTGAGAGATGAAAATTCATCCTTAAGGAGAGAGAAGAGCAGAGAGGTACTCAGTGCATCCTAACGTCCCCGGCAGCTATAAGCCTATAGCAGCATATCAAGGGCTGGACCAGGTGAACCTGATTCAGCCCTAACTATAAGCTCTGTCAAAGAGGAAGGTCTTAAGTCTACTCTTAAACGAGGTGACTGTGTCTGCCTCCCGGACTGAAATTGGAAGCTGGTTCCATAAAAGAGGAGCTTGATAACTAAAGGCTCTGGCTCCCATTCTACTTTTTAAGACTCTAGGAACTACAAGTAGTCCCGCATTTAGTGAGCGTAGCTCTCTAGTGGGGCAATATGGTACTACAAGCTCCTTAAGATATGATGGTGCATCACCAATCAAGGCTTTGTAGGTTAAGAGAAGAATTTTAAAAGTGATTCTTGATTTTATGGGTAGCCAGTGCAGAGCAGCTAGTGCAGGAGTGATGTGATCTCTTTTCTTTTAGTCTTCACTTAGTTTTAGTGAGAACAACAACAGGCCGCTGTGTCTGGCATACTTGTAACTCATGTTATGGAGAGAGATGAGGTGTGTTTGGCATCTTTGTGTTTGTAATTTAAGCCTCATATCAAACTATGAACAAGTATCACACTCTTTCCTCTATATCTTGTGGCGGACATTGTTATCCACCACAGTCTGCTGACCATTGTTCATTTTCTGGTTTGAACTCGTCAATTCTCCCAAACGGAGCCATCGTACTCACTAGTACTGACACTGTCTTTCCTTCCCTGGTTGAATGTACTCAGATGTACATTCACACATAACTAAATGTGATAAATATACAACCATATTGTAACTTTTTATGTAAATAGTTTTTTTACTGTTCTACTTCTCAGAGGTAGATATTGTACTTTCTACTGTTCTAGAGGACCCAGAGCCCCCCCACATTAAAGAGGAAGAGGAAGAGGAGGACCTCGAGCCCCCCCACATTAAAGAGGAAGAGGAGGAACTCTGGACCAGTCGGGAGGAAGAGCAGCTTCGAGGGCTGGAGGAGGCTGGTATCAAGTTCTCATGCTCTCCTGTAAAGAGTGAAGATGATGAAGAGGAAGCTCAGTCCTCTCAGCTTCATCAAAGACAAACTGAGCAGATGGAAACAGAAGCTGATGAAGTGGATTATGGAGGACCAGAACCAGAAAGTGATTCAGGAGATACGTCGATCAGCTCGCCTGAATGTTCTACAAGCTTTGACCACAAGGGACATCTGGAGAAACCCACGAGCTCCACAACAGGAGAGAAACCATTTCAATGCTCTCTTTGTGACACAAGATTTAGAAGCTGTAAGTCTCTAACGAAACACATGACCATCCACACAGAAGATAAACCATTTAGTTGTTCAGAGAAACCATTTCAATGCTCTCTTTGTGACAAAAGATTTAGATGCAGTAAGTCTCTAATGATACACATGACCGTCCACACAGGAGATAAACCATTTAGTTGTTCAGTGTGTGGTAAAACATTCACACACAAAGGAAACCTGAAATCTCACATGACTGTTCACACAGGAGAGAAACCATTTAGTTGTGGCGTGTGCAGTAAAACATTTAGACAAAAGGTGAACCTGACCTATCACATGACTGTTCACACGGGAGAGAAACCATTCAGTTGTTCAGTTTGTCGTAAAACATTTACACTCAAGGGAAACCTGAACTCTCACATGAATGTCCACACAGGAGATAAACCATTTAGTTGTTCAATTTGTAGTAAAAAGTTTACACACAAAGGAAACTTGAAATCTCACATGACTGTCCACACGGGAGATAAACCGTTTAGTTGTTCAGTTTGCGGTAAAACATTTACACACAGGGGAAAACGTAACACTCACATGACGGTCCACACAGGAGAGAAACCTTTTCAATGCTCGCTTTGTGACAAAAGTTTTGCATTCAAAAGTGATCTGAAGAGACACATCACTGTCCACACGGGAGAGAAACCGTTCAGTTGTTCAGTTTGTGGTCAAACTTTTTCACATAAGGGAAACATGAACAATCACATGACTGTCCACACAGGAGAGAAACCATTTAGTTGTTAAGTGTGTAGCAAAACATTGACACAAAAGCATGTTCTGAAACGACATTTAATTGTTCACACTAGAGAAACAAAGTAGTCGTGGAGTTCGCTCAACATGATTCTCTTGTGTCGTTTATTCCAAAAATTGTGAATGTATTTTTCTCTGAAATATATCTAGTTAAACACTTAAAAACCGTCAGTCTGATACAGACTCCAACACAAGATTAAGCTACACATCAATTGATATTCTTTGCTGTGAGTTTCTCTGGTATTGTCTTGTGTTTCATGTATTGTCATGTATATATGAATTTAATTGTTTTACATTGTCAAAGTAGTTTGTGTCCTCACTGGTTTGAGATGAATTACCATCGGTGATGAAACTGAGGAACATTTGTAACCTTCTTCCTCTAAAGATTAAACTCACCACTTCCTGGATTTAATTTTACTGTCGAAACTGACATTTTGTTCTGAAGAATGACTGAATTGAGAAAAGAATTGTGGTAAATTGTCTCCTTCCTCCTTTCTTCTTCAACATCATTCTCTACTGATCTCTGAGATTTAGGAATTCCTTTGTTTTAAGACATGGATATTTTAACTTTCGCTGACCGCACGTTCTCTCTTTGATTCACTAGTTTTGTAACGGCTGTTCAAATAATCTGTTGTTGTTTTCTTGGTAGCTGGTTGGTCTCCTCTAGTTTGATCGATAGATATAATCGAGTATCATCTGCATAACAATAAAAGTTTATTGAATGTTTCCTCATAATGTTGCCCAAAGGAAGTATGTATAACGTAAATAAAAGTGGTCCAAGCACAGAACCTTGTGGAACTCCGTGACTAACGTTGGTGGTTATCGAGGCTTCATCGTTTACAAATACAAACTGAGATCGATCTGATAAATAGGATTTAAACCAAATTAGTGCCGTGCCTGAAATGCCAATCGACTGATCCAGTCTCTGTAACAGGATGTCATGGTCAATGGTGTCGAATGCAGCACTAAGGTCTAACAAGACCAGTACAGAGATGAGTCCTCTATCAGCACTAAGGTCTAACAAGACCAGTACAGAGATGAGTCCTCTATCAGGACTAAGGTCTAACAAGACCAGTACAGAGAGGAGTCCTCTATCAGCACTAAGGTCTAACAAGACCAGTACAGAGAGGAGTCCTCTATCATCACTAAGGTCTAACAAGACCAGTACAGAGATGAGTCCTCTATCAGCACTAAGGTCTAACAAGACCAGTACAGAGATGAGTCCTCTATCAGCACTAAGGTCTAACAAGACCAGTACAGAGATGAGTCCTCTATCAGGACTAAGGTCTAACAAGACCAGTACAGAGATGAGTCCTCTATCAGCACTAAGGTCTAACAAGACCAGTACAGAGATGAGTCCTCTATCAGCACTAAGGTCTAACAAGACCAGTACAGAGATGAGTCCTCTATCAGCACTAAGGTCTAACAAGACCAGTACAGAGATGAGTCCTCTATCAGCACCAAGGTCTAACAAGACCAGTACAGAGATGAGTCCTCTATCAGCACCAAGGTCTAACAAGACCAGTACAGAGATGAGTCCTCTATCAGCATTAAGGTCTAACAAGACCAGTACAGAGATGAGTCCTCTATCAGCACGAAGGTCTAACAAGACCAGTACAGAGATGAGTCCTCTATCAGGACCAAGGTCTAACAAGACCAGTACAGAGATGAGACCTCTATCAGCACTAAGGTCTAACAAGACCAGTACAGAGATGAGTCCATCAGTACTAAGGTCTAACAAGACCAGTACAGAGATGAGTCCTCTATCAGCACTAAGGTCTAACAAGACCAGTACAGAGATGAGTCCTCTATCAGGACTAAGGTCTAACAAGACCAGTACAGAGATGAGTCCTCTATCAGCACTAAGGTCTAACAAGACCAGTACAGAGATGAGTCCTCTATCAGCACTAAGGTCTAACAAGACCAGTACAGAGATGAGTCCTCTATCAGCACTAAGGTCTAACAAGACCAGTACAGAGATGAGTCCTCTATCAGCACTAAGGTCTAACAAGACCAGTACAGAGATGAGTCCTCTATCAGCACTAAGGTCTAACAAGACCAGTCCAGAGATGAGTCCTCTATCAGCACTAAGGTCTAACAAGACCAGTACAGAGATGAGTCCTCTATCAGCACTAAGGTCTAACAAGACCAGTACAGAGATGAGTCCTCTATCAGCACTAAGGTCTAACAAGACCAGAACAGAGATGAGTCCTCTATCAGCACTAAGGTCTAACAAGACCAGTACAGAGATGAGTCCTCTATCAGGACTAAGGTCTAACAAGACCAGGACAGAGATGAGTCCTCTATCAGCACTAAGGTCTAACAAGACCAGTCCAGAGATGAGTCCTCTATCAGCACTAAGGTCTAACAAGACCAGAACAGAGATGAGTCCTCTATCAGCACTAAGGTCTAACAAGACCAGTACAGAGATGAGTCCTCTATCAGCACTAAGGTCTAACAAGACCAGTACAGAGATGAGTCCTCTATCAGCACTAAGGTCTAACAAGACCAGTACAGAGATGAGTCCTTTATCTGCTGCCATTAAGAGGTCATCTGTAGTTTTCACCAGTGCTGTCTCTGTGCTGTGGTGTTTTCTAAATCCTGACTGAAACTCCTCAAATAAACTATTATGAAGTAAGGAAATCAAACAACTGGTTTGCGACTATTTACTCAAGGATCTTAGAGAGGAAGGGGAGGTTCGAGGTCACTCAGGGATGCAATACGCTTACCAGAAGAGAGGGATGATGCGTTCCAACAGCTGTTGAAATTCTTCTCCTCACCTACAAAGCCCTCTGTTGCATCCAGTCCACCCTGTTATCTGAGTGTGATTAATGATAATTAAATGAAATCAACAAATATTAAGCATATATTTGTGGTTACTTGCAGGTTATGAATTGGCAAATTTAAATAACCTTAAAAATGGGGTTAAATTGAAATTCCCCTAATGCCAAAAGAAATGTGGATAAATTACTGAACACTTTTTTAAATGTAAGCTTGCTTGAAAATATTGTTTAACATATATTTTAAAGCTAAAGTAAGGGACATTTTTATTCTTAGAAAATGTAATTAAAACAATACTTTTCTTTCAGATGAAATATATAAATCATGGAAAATAAAAACATTGTTGATAGACGTAAAGATGGCTGAAATAGCACCTAGGAGTAGGAATGACGAGCAGGAAGTCCAACAGTGACTGCTGACATGTCCAGCCACTATTCCTTATTAAAAACACATCAACTGGGATTAGAGGAAGGAAGGGAGAATATCCAGCAATGGCACCACCTAGTGGCCTCAAACAGGAAGTACATGAATACTCCACTATTTATTTAATGGGGTTTCCCAGACTGAAATTTAAAAAACTTCCTCAAACACAAATCACATACATTACAAAATGAATGTGGACATACCTGTTTGAAGACTAAAACAAAAGTTTGTTTTTCGTACTTTTTACTGTTTCATCATGTCAATAAAGCCTGAATACAAAGATGCTGCAGAAATTAAGGGTGTGGGGTTAAAATCGACAGAAAATATGATTCAACTTCATTTTTAAACAAATAGAACACATATACGGTATTTATATATTAATATCATATCAATATATATATATATACACACATATATTTATTTTACTATGTGTTTATATATATATATATATATATACACATATATACAGTATACAGGACTGTCTCAGAAAATTAGAATATTGTGATAAAGTTCTTTATTTTCTGTAATGCAATTAAAAAAACAAAAATGTCATGCATTCTGGATTCATTACAAATCAACTGAAATATTGCAAGCCTTTTATTCTTTTAATATTGCTGATTATGGCTTACAGCTTAAGAAAACTCTAAAATCCTATCTCATAAAATTTGAATATTTCCTCAGACCAAGTAAAAAAAAAGATTTATAACAGCAAAACAAAATCAAACATTTGAAAATGTGTTTCCAGGTGTTTCGAGTTAATTAGACGATTCAAGTGATTTGTTTAATACCCTACTAGTATACTTTTTCATGATATTCTAATATTTAGAAATAGGATATTTGAGTTTTCTTAAGCTGTAAACCATAATCAGCAATATTAAAAGAATAAAAGGCTTGCAATATTTCAGTTGATTTGTAATGAATCCAGAATGCATGACATTTTTGTTTTTTTAATTGCATTACAGAAAATAAAGAACTTTATCACAATATTCTAATTTTCTGAGACAGTCCTGTATATGTATCTAACTATATATATACAAATATTTATTTAACTATTTGTACGTATTTATAGATATATATATATTCAAATATATTTATAAAATTATGTTATATATTTATTCATTTAAATATATATGAATATATGTATATAAATATATAACTAGATATCTATAAACAATAAACATCACATAAGGCAACAAAAAACACAGAGAGAGCGCGGGGGGGGTAACACCTCACCTGTGCCCGGTGTTACGGTTTAACAAGCGACAGTGTTACCTGACGACTTTTCAGCCCGAACGCGTTCGTCGCTTCTTAAATGTCAACATCCGGGTTATCCGGACCGAGCCACAACTTCCGGTTCTCTCAAGTTGTTGGCGAGCTAACCGTTAGCTGCTAACGTTAGCACGCACGTTTTGACTGACAGCGTCCTCAGGAAGAACATCCTCAGCTGATGTTCAGCTCCCACTTGAGGTCCTGGAGGATGATGGAGCCCCGGAAGCGGAAGGACTCCACAGCGTCATCACTGCCGTCATGCGCTCCGCGGATACGAGCCGCAGCTAGAATGTAATGCGCCTCTATTCATGGTATTACGGTACGAGGGCTTGTACGGCCCAAAAGCATGTAGAGATCCATAGACCCTCACTTTGATTTGTAGAAAATCTGTACAGTAATATCTCATGAAAATATTCATGGACATAGCAGAGGTCGTCAATAACAAGAAAGCATTGACATTTTATATACACTTTTAATAGTCTGCTTAAAAAAATATATAATTTGGAAAATTATAAATATCTATTTTAAGTCTACTAACTTTTATTTTAACTATAATATTGTTTTACTTTATTATTTATTATTATTATTATTGGTAATTATTGCTGGGAAATGGGTCTATCTTCGTGCTTTTGGGCCGTACAAGCCTTGGTACCGTAACACCATCAATAGAAGTGCATTACATTTAAATGTGCATTTTTTTCATATTGACAGATAATCGGTTAATAAAAGAGCCCTCACTAAAAATGTAATAATATCTGAAAAGATGATTCCTTTCCAATTTATACAAAATAATAATACCATTTTGGTCCAATTCACGAGACAAATAACAAATGCTTTTCATAAAAAACACATTGTCAGTCGCTTTGGATAAATAATAATATTTTTTTTAAAGGTGAGAGAATAACTTATTTCACTTAATATTATATAGTATATTACTTCCTTGTATTATTTACTATTGCAATTATATTTATTCTTGAGAAGTATTGTTTTTCTATATTGTACATACATGTTGCTATTCTGTTGTCTTCAATGTCTTTTTTACATCTATCCTAAGTGAAACCGGAGTCAAATCCCATGTATGTGCACATATACAGTCAATAAAGCTGCTTTTGATACTCCGGACCAGAAGGTGGCGGTAATGCAACAATAAGATGATTGCCAACCGCCGTTAAACCACAAGAAGAAGAAGAAAAGAAAAGGAGAGAAGAAGAAGAGGAAGAACTCGAGCGGACTCTTTTCCTCAAAGGACTCTACAACGTCTAGTCCGGTGTGTTCAGACCAGAGACTTTACGAGAAGGTTTGACATAAAGAATTAAAAACCCGGCATTCACGAGGACAGCTACGTGTTCTCTCGCTATTCTCAACGGCTGCTGTAACCAGGACAACAAAAGAATACGACCGGAAGTCGGAAATAACGGTCCTCAAGTTGAACCGTAGCGCTGGTTTTCCCGCGTGAGTCCAACTCTTTTAGTCACACAGTTCTTAAGATACAACCCGGAAAGACCCACCAGAACCCGGATGTGTGGACTAGCTCATTTTAAAAGGACTGTGTGGAGCTCATGACGTCAGCGTGCCAGCAGGAGGAACACGGGACCCGAGCGGAGCCGAGCGACACCGAGCGGGTCCGAGTGAGCGGCGCGTGTTTTTAACGGAGGAAACGTTTTCTGAAAATGTCTAAAGTCCAAATGCTGAGATGTTTCGTGAACCAGCGACTAACTGCGGCTGCGCAAGAGATATGCGGGCTGTTTGAAAGAACGATAGCAGAGTACGAGGAGGAACTGTCGAGTTCAAAGGAGGAGACCGAGCGGCACCGGAAGCTACTGGACGCGGTGTACTACCCGGAAGTCCAGTTACAACGAGCAGGTTGGTCCTCTTTGTTTATCACTTTGATCTGGAGGAAGTCCTCGCATCGTGTACTGAGGTAGAGTAACAGGTACTGTACTGCAGTCTTTAAACACTCATACTTACATACTCTCCGAGGTACATATTGTACTTTACACTGTAGGCCTACGACACATCCACGGTACATGTTGTACTTTTACTGTACTACATCTCAAAGATGAGTATTTCACTGTACTACATCTCAAAGATGAGTATTTCACTGTACTACACCTCAGAGGTACGTATTTGTACTGTTCTACGTATCCGAGGTACGTATTGTACTTTTTACTGTAGTAAACCGCAGATGTACATATTGTACTTTTTGACTGGACTACATCTCAAAGATGAGTAGTTTACTGTACGACATCTCAAAGGTACATATTGTTGGTGTACATATTTGACCGTTCTACGTAAGATCCGGTCTGCGGCCGCGGTGTTCTCTTTGCCGATACCGATTCCTCGGTACGAGGCTTTAGGAAACCCACCGTGTCCGGATGTGCCTGTGAAGGAACGGGTCGGCCGGGTTGCAGAATTCCGTCACGCTTGGCGAAGGTCTTGGAACTCGTCTGATGGGAATGTGGAAATATGGATGTTCAGGCCATGAGAGGCCGTGAACATGTGGGTCAGGACCGGTCCAGCAAAGTCTGTCGTCTCTTCCAGGACTCTCAGGGCTGAAGTGGAACCCGGAGCGGTATCTTTTGATCCAACTGGCATGTCTCAGCGTTCCTTGCGAGTCTGTTCCCCTTCCAGGTCAACGTCTCATTCTCTGCTTGTGCGACGAGCCTTTTTTTAGTTTGCCCCGTCTTGCCACGGTTCTGGTCTTTATCCTCTTTGAACCGGCATTCCTTTGGGTCTCCTTTGTGGTCTCCTCCGGCAGCCCTCGTTTCTTGAGTCCAAGTTGGCGCCGAACTCGCAGTTCGATACGCGGCTCCTGAGCTATCGGTTGATTAGCATTTTGGTAACACCGGTTAAAGCGAAACCGTTCGGCTCCTAACAACGGCGTTGGCTCATGATGCTCCTTTTAGAACGACCACTATTCCATCAACGGTCATATCTTTTGGCTTTCGGGCTGCACCAGGTTTCTCAAAAGTCCATAAGTAGCTACACGCATTACTCCGACTTGCTTTTCTTCGGCTACGTCGTTAGCTACGAACCGTGAGAACCTCCGGTCTTTATCCTCGTCGCCAATTCACGGTGGTGACACACGGGTTGCGTTAGCTGCTTTAATGGGCCATGGCAATACTCTGAGTCCGTACTGCGCGCTGCTGTGACTCAGATGTACATTCAACCATATCACTCAATGTGATCAATATACCACCGTATTGTAACTTTTTATATTCATACTGTACTTTTTAGTGTACTACATCTCAGATGAGTATTGTACTTTTTACTGTTTTAGAGGACCAAGAGCCCCCCCACATTAAAGAGGACCAGGAGAACCCAGAGCCCCCCCACATTAAAGAGGAACAGGAGAACCCAGAGCCCCCCCACATTAAAGAGGAACAGGAGAACCCAGAGCCCCCCCACATTAAAGAGGAACAGGAGAACCCAGAGCCCCCCCACATTAAAGAGGAACAGGAGAACCCAGAGCCCCCCCACATTAAAGAGGAACAGGAGGACCCAGAGCCCCCCCACATTAAAGAGGAACAGGAGGACCCAGAGCCCCCCCACATTAAAGAGAACCCAGAGCCCCCCCACATTAAAGAGGAACAGGAGGAACTCTGGACCAGTCGGGAGGAAGAGCAGCTTCGAGGGCTGGAGGAGGCTGGTATCAAGTTCTCATGCTCTCCTGTAAAGAGTGAAGATGATGAAGAGGAAGCTCAGTCCTCTCAGCTTCATCAAAGACAAACTGAACAGGTGGAAACAGAAGCTGACGGAGCGGATTATGGAGGCCCAGAACCAGACAGGACGTTAGATCCAGAAAGTGATTCAGGAGATACGTCGATCAGCTCGCCTGAATGTGCTGCAAGCTTTGACCACAAGGGACATCTGGAGAAACCCACGAGCTCCACAACAGGAGAGAAACCATTTCAATGCTCTCTTTGTGACACAAGATTCATATTCAAGAGCGAACTAAAGAGACACATGACTGTCCACACAGGAGAGAAACTATTTCAATGCTCCTTTTGTGAGAAAAGATTTGTCTTCAATAGCGATCTAAAGAGACACATCATTGTCCACACGGGAGAGAAACCATTCAGTTGTTTAGTGTGTCGTAAAACATTTACACACAAGGGAAATCTGAACTCTCACATGACCGTTCACACAGGAGAGAAACCATTTAGTTGTTCAATTTGTGATAAAACTTATTCACACAAGGGGAACTTGAACAAACACATGACCATCCACACAGGAGAGAAACCATTCAGTTGTTCAGTGTGTGGTAATACATTTATACACAAGTGGGCCCTGAAGTCTCATATGACTGTCCACAAAGGAGAGAAACAGTTTAGTTGTTCCGTGTGTAGTAAAACATTTACATACAAGCATGTTCTGAAACGACATTTACTTGTCCACACGAGAGAAACAAAGTAGTCGTGTTCGCTCAACATGATTCTCTCGTCTCGGTTGTTCCAAAAACAGTAAATATATATTTGCGAGAGTCTCTGAAATAATTCTGGTTAAACATTTAAAAACTGTCAGGCTGATACAGACTTCAACACAAGATTAAGCTACACATTAGGGCTGCAACTAACGATTATTTTGATAATCGATTAATCTGTTGATTATTTTATCGATTAATCGATTAATCGGATAAAAAAACAAAAACACTGTAATTTTCAACCCTTTATTCAAAACAGGGTCCGTACGGTCATGGAAAACCTGGAAAAGTCATGGCATTTTTAAATGGCTATTAGCAGGCCTAGAAAAGTAATTGAAAAAAATAAAATCCCAAAATATTTGGAAAAGTAATGCAAATTTTTTTATTCAAATGTTAATTTACACGGTATATATACGGTATGCTTTGGAATTCTCAGTTATTTTAAATACTACATCTTCTCACTTGTTCATGTCTACACAGTTTTCATTAAATGTTTAATCATGGAAATTTGGTTTAAAGTCATGGAAAGGTCCTGGAGACCCACTGGTCAGCATGTGGATGAACCCTGTTCACTGGTCATGTGGATGAACCCTGTTCACTGGTCATGTGGATGAACCCGTCATAAACAGACTGACAGCGGTTTACTCTCCTGAGTTGGCTATTTATGGGTTAAACGCCTAATTCGGTGAGGGGGCGTGGCTTATCTCCGTTGCCTTTCTCCGTGGAAAAATATTTTCAGCCATCCGCCACGGAATAAATAACCATGTTCTCTACGTTATACTCTTGTGTTAATGCCACACACGTCGTGACATGTAGCGCCCTGGTGTCTGGGGTCATAACGTCACCCGGAGGCGCACTCAGCTCCGTGAATGTCTCCGACTACGTGAAGGACTTCCGCATCCAGCGCCACGTGAGCAGCAGCAGCCAATTAGATTCATCAACAGCGGAGCAGCTCAGCGCTGATTGGCTCTCACAACGCAGCGTTCCGTCTCTCACTCTGCTCTGGTTTCTCCTGCGCCGCTCTGCGCTCAAATCTACTTTGTTTATACTCCGTGACTTATTGAGCGCCGTAATAATCGCGCGACACAACGAATCGATAATGAAATTCGTTGCCAACTATATTAATCATCGATTTTTATCGATTTTATCGATTCGTTGTTGCAGCCCTACTACACATCAATTTCTATTCCTTGCGGTGAGTTTCTCTTGTATTGTCGTGTGTTTCATGTGTTCATGCGAGTTAAATATGAGCGTCATAGCAAAGGGTCTGAATACTTATGACCATGTGATATTTCAGTTTTTATTTTAAAATAAATTTGCAAAAAATGTCTCCATCTCTGTTTTTTTCTGTCAAGATGAAGTGCTGAGTGACATTAATGAGAAATAAAATGAACTTTTTTGATTTTAGCAAATGGCTGCAATGAAAGAAAGTGAACATTTTAAAGGGGTCTGAATACTTTCGCACCCACTGTATACATCAATGTTTATTTAACTATATTTATTTATTTAACTATATTATCTATATATAACTAAATATATTCAATTATATTCATGTTTTATACTTATTCATTTAAATGTATATAAAACTAGATATCTATATTTAAACATCTCCTAAGGAACTCTAAGGCAACACAGACAGCTGTCACTGTAACAACCGACGCATACAATATTAATATGTCCCGAGAAAAAAATATAAACTTACATATATTTAAAATATACTGAAAACTTCAATAGGACATTGCAAATATATTATTTAAAGAAATATATTTTCTGTAAATATATCTAAAAGAAATACCAAAGTCACCTATTTTATAAATTCAACTTTTAAGACACTTTCAAATAATTGTTCTGTCGTAGACTTTTCCAAAAATATATTAGAAGAAAAATGGACTTTAAGGGTAAGTTCTGTGCAATTACTTTAAATGTACTTAAAAAAAAAAAAGTGTTTGTATATTTAAAAATGTATGCTGTAAATTATCCTTACAATTTAATTATAAGCACATTTGATAAACACCGAGTTTAAGGGTCACCTGGCAGCAGTGCAGAAAACACTGCACACGTCAACTCATCGAGGAACCAGAGGACCTTCCTCCGGGAGAAAGAAGAAGACTTTTGATGACGTAACCCTCCAGACCTCCACAGCTCCTCACACTACCGGCCACCAGGTGGAGCACTTCACAGGTAAGCAGGAGCCACCGAGGGAAACCTGAGTGTGAAGAAAAGCTTCACTTCTCGACGCAGAACCACGAAGGTGCATCTGGAACCAAACAGAAGAACCCTTCAAACTCGGGTTCTTTAAGAACCATTTCCGTAAAGAGTTCTTCAGAACCAATAAAGGTGTCTCAAAGAACCTTGAAAATGGTTCTTTAAGGCATGATGTGTCAAACATGTAGTTTACATTTTGCTAAACAAAACCATTCCATGATTTTGTTTAAATCTCCAATTGTTTATTTGTTCTATGCTTTGAATTTAACAACACATTGAGAAATTAATACAAAATAAATAAATAAAATAAATACAATAAAATAAATACAATATATAAAATGAATTAAATTAAATTAAAATAAAATGTAGATAACAACTGGAGAAATTGTCCGGTAGAGTATATAAAAACTTCTAAAACACCAGTACTTTTCCTTTCGTGTAGGTGAAGCGTCGATACCCGGACTGGCGTTCGCTGGTGAAGAGGAAACAGCTCTGGGCCAATCTTCCTCCTCCTCCTCCTCCGTGGCCCTGAAGACGGAGGGGTACGATCCCTCCTCCCCCGAGCACGAGGCATCTTCTCTGGGAGGATCCGACCTTTGAAGAACTCTTTAAGGAAACGGTTCTTTAGAGAACCCTGGTTTGAAAGGTTCTTTGTGGAACCAGAAATGGTTCCTCTATGGCAAGAACCATTTTTGGTCCCAGACGCACCTCCATGTCTCTGTAGCGTCTGTGCGTGAACGATAACTTTATCTTAGATATTGTAATTGAAGCTCACAGAAGACCTCCTGTCCACGAGGACGTTGCTCAACACTCCGTGTTCTTTGAGCTCGTCTTCAGGCCGTCGTTGAGACGTCTTTCCTCACGTGTTCATCAGCTTCATGGATCCCCGGCTGGCAGAGGGAGTGATGAGGACTCCAGCTTTACCCCGTTTAGCCTTTTGATGGAGTTAAGATCACGTTAAATTACAGGATTACGGGATTCATTCGGATTTATTTAAACATTGAAAGATGAAAATGGAAGAAAAAAAATTACAAATGAATTTAGATAAAATCGTCATCTGTTCAAACTGTTGTTGTCAAACAATGATCTATCTGACCTCCTCTCTCCTTAAGGATACACTGAGCTCCTATCTCCTTAAGGATACACTGAGCTCCTCTCTCCTTAAGGATACACTGAGCTCCTCTCTCCTTAAGGATACACTGAGCTCTCTCCTTAAGGACACACTGAGCTCCTCTCTCCTTAAGGATACACTGAGCTCCTCTCTCCTTAAGGATACACTGAGCTCCTCTCTCCTCTAGGATACACTGAGCTCCTCTCTCCTTAAGGATACACTGAGCTCCTCTCTCCTCTAGGATACACTGAGCTCCTCTCTCCTTAAGGATACACTGAGCTCCTATCTCCTTAAGGATACACTGAGCTCCTCTCTCCTTAAGGATACACTGAGCTCCTATCTCCTCTAGGATACACTGAGCTCCTATCTCCTCAAGGATACACTGAGCTCCTATCTCCTTAAGGATACACTGAGCTCCTATCTCCTCTAGGATACACTGAGCTCCTATCTCCTCTAGGATACACTGAGCTCCTATCTCTTCAAGGATACACTGAGCTCCTATCTCCTTAAGGATACACTGAGCTCCTATCTCCTCTAGGATACACTGAGCTCCTATCTCCTAGGATACACTGAGCTCCTATCTCCTTAAGGATACACTGAGCTCCTATCTCCTCAAGGATACACTGAGCTCCTATCTCCTCTAGGATACACTGAGCTCCTATCTCCTCTAGGATACACTGAGCTCCTATCTCCTCAAGGATACTCTGAGCTCCTATATCCTCTAGGATACACTGAGCTCCTCTCTCCTCTAGGATACACTGAGCTCCTCTCTCCTCTAGGATACACTGAGCTCCTATCTCCTCTAGGATACTCTGAGCTCCTATCTCCTCTAGGATACACTGAGCTCCTATCTCCTCAAGGATACACTGAGCTCCTATCTCCTATAGGATACACTGAGCTCCTATCTCCTCAAGGATACACTGAGCTCCTCTCTCCTCTAGGACACACTGAGCTCCTATCTCCTCTAGGATACACTGAGCTCCTATCTCCTCTAGGATACACTGAGCTCCTATCTCCTCTAGGATACACTGAGCTCCTATCTCCTCTAGGATACTCTGAGCTCCTATCTCCTCAAGGATACTTTGAGCTCCTATCTCCTCAAGGATACACTGAGCTCCTATCTCCTCTAGGATACACTGAGCTCCTATCTCCTCTAGGATACACTGAGCTCCTATCTCTTCAAGGATACACTGAGCTCCTATCTCCTTAAGGATACACTGAGCTCCTATCTCCTCTAGGATACACTGAGCTCCTATCTCCTAGGATACACTGAGCTCCTATCTCCTTAAGGATACACTGAGCTCCTATCTCCTCTAGGTTACACTGAGCTCCTATCTCCTCTAGGATACACTGAGCTCCTCTCTCCTCTAGGATACACTGAGCTCCTATCTCCTCTAGGATACACTGAGCTCCTATCTCCTCTAGGATACACTGAGCTCCTATCTCCTCGAGGATACTCTGAGCTCCTATCTCCTCGAGGATACACTGAGCTCCTCTCTCCTCTAGGATACACTGAGCTCCTATCTCCTCTAGGATACTCTGAGCTCCTATCTCCTCTAGGATACACTGAGCTCCTATCTCCTCTAGGATACACTGAGCTCCTATCTCCTCTAGGATACACTGAGCTCCTATCTCCTCAAGGATACACTGAGCTCCTATCTCCTCTAGGATACACTGAGCTCCTATCTCCTCTAGGATACACTGAGCTCCTATCTCCTCAAGGATACTCTGAGCTCCTATCTCCTCTAGGATACACTGAGCTCCTCTCTCCTCTAGGATACACTGAGCTCCTATCTCCTCTAGGATACACTGAGCTCCTATCTCCTCTAGGATACACTGAGCTCCTATCTCCTCAAGGATACACTGAGCTCCTATCTCCTCTAGGATACACTGAGATCCTATCTCCTCAAGGATACTCTGAGCTCCTATCTCCTCAAGGATACTTTGAGCTCCTATCTCCTCTAGGATACACTGAGCTCCGCTCTCCTCAAGGATACACTGAGCTCCTCTCTCCTCTAGGATACACTGAGCTCCTATCTCCTCAAGGATACACTGAGCTCCTATCTCCTCTAGGATACACTGAGCTCCTCTCTCCTCTAGGATACACTGAGCTCCTATCTCCTCTAGGATACACTGAGCTCCTATCTCCTCTAGGATACACTGAGCTCCTCTCTCCTCTAGGATACACTGAGCTCCTATCTCCTCTAGGATACACTGGGCTCCTATCTCCTCTAGGATACACTGAGCTCCTCTCTCCTCTATGATACATTGAGCTCCTCTCTCCTGTAGGATACACTGAGCTCCTATCTCCTCTAGGATACATTGAGCTCCTCTCTCCTCTAGGATACACTGGGCTCCTATCTCCTCTAGGATACATTGAGCTCCTATCTCCTCTAGGATACACTGGGCTCCTATCTCCTCTAGGATACACTGGGCTCCTATCTCCTCTAGGATACACTGAGCTTGTATCTCCTCTATGATACATTGAGCTCCTCTCTCCTGTAGGATACACTGAGCTCCTATCTCCTCTAGGATACACTGAGCTCCTATCTCCTCTAGGATACACTGAGCAGGGAGAGAGAGGAGAGTAAAGTGTGGCTTCCCATGATGCACCTGGAAACGGAGCGCCTGCAAGCGGAGAGAGGGAGAGAGAGAGGATGGAGAGAGGCTAAAAGAAGAGAAAGGAGAGAGGGAATACAGAGAGAGGAGAATAGAGAGAGAGGGAGGGAGGAGAGAGAGGATAAAAGAAAAGAAAGGAGAGAGAGAGGGAGAGAGAGAGTGGATAAAAGAAGAGAAAGGGGAGAGAGAGGAGAAGAGAGAGAGAGAGAGAGGTTCATGGTGATGGAGGGATGTCTTATGTCTCATAAAATGTGAGATTGGACAGAAAAGATGTCGTGAAGATAAAATCCAGGATTTGTTCGTCTGGCCTTGAACACACAGATACACACAGTTCACTACACACTGTCTAATACACACAGTTCACTACACACAGTCTAATACACACAGTTCACTACACACTGTCTAATACACACAGTTCACTACACACTGTCTAATACACACAGTTCACTACACACAGTCTAATACACAGAGTTCACTACACACTGTTTACTACACACTGTTTACTACACACTGTTGAAGGAACCCTGGTTTGATGGTTCTTTGGGGAACCATAAATGGTTCTTCTATGTCATCACTCTGAAGAACCACCTTCGGTTCCAGATGCTGCTTCACGGTTCTGTGTGAAGTCAGAATGTCAGAGAGAAGCTGAGGATGAGGAATCAGGAGAATGGAGGAGAGGAGTTACGAGGATGAAGAGAACGAGTAAAAGAGAGAGAGAGAGCGGAGGAGAAACGAGACGGGGGGGAGACGGAGATGGAACGAGCCAAAACAAATAAACAGGTGGCTTCAGAGTGACAATAAAAGAGGTGGATTGAAGGTGTGTGTGTGTCTGTCTCTGTGTTTGTGTGTGTTTTTGTGTGTGTGTGTCTCTGTGTGTGTGTGTCTGTGTGAGTGTGTGTCTCTGTGTGTCTCTCTGTGTGTGTGTGTGTGTGTGTGTGGGTGTGTGTCTCTCTCTCTGTGTGTGTGTCTCTGTGTTTCTGTGTGTGTGTGTCTGTGTGTGTGTGTGTGTGTGTGTGTGTCTGTGTGAGTGTGTGTCTCTGTGTGTCTCTCTGTGTGTGTGTGTGTGTGTGTGTGTGTGTCTCTCTCTCTCTGTGTGTGTGTGTCTCTGTGTGTGTGTGTGTGTGTCTCTCTCTCTCTGTGTGTGTGTGTGTGGGTGCAAGGTTAAAAGGTCGGTGCCACCGCCTCAAAATTGTTATGTTGCTTCATCTTTGGGAAAATGGGAAGAACATGTGAGGTAATAACCCAGCTCGGTGTGTGTGTGTGTGTGTGTGAGAGTGTGTCTCTGTGTGTGTCTGTGTGTGAGTGTGTGTCTCTGTGTGTCTCTGTGTGTGTGTGTGTGTGTGTGTGTGTGTGAGAACGAGACAGGGTATAATGGGAAATGCTTGTCATGGTGTCTCTGCATTAGACGTGTCGGGTCCCTAATGACAGAATGTCAGCGGGGAATTGAACCCCCAAGCAGCAGAGGAGCCACAGCCAGAGAGGAACGCTTTGAGTCTTTAAGACTTTAAGCCTTTAAGTCTTTTAGTCTGTGAGTCTTTAAGTCGTTAAATCTTTGAGTCTTTGAGTCTGTGAAGCTCCCAACACGGCGAACACAATGACCATCAGTCTGTGACTCGGATGTAAACAGGAAGTGAACCAGGGATTAAATGATGAAATAACCACGCAGAGAGAGAGGAGGGTCAGCGTTGATGTTTTATAGAAAAGAAACCAAACGGTGAAGACAGGAAACAACCGAGGAGGAGGAGGAGGAGGAGGAGGAGCAGCGGAGAGACTCGCTTCACTCGTCTACGTTTGTGCTGGAGGTGGAAAACCAAAGAAAGAAAGACGACGTCTCGTGAGCAGCGCCCCCGCCTGGTGAGTGACGGTATAACGTGTCTTAAATGTCTTGCATGTCCCGCTGTGGACACGACGTCCATCACGTCTCCTTCACGAGAGAATTAAACTTTATTATTATTATCTAGAGCCATAGAGAGGGTTTCTATCCGAGATAGGTGTGGTTTTTTTTAAGGTAGTATTTTCCATTCATACTCTTTTTGTCTTTTTGACGTGTAACACATGATGCGTGGCGAGGTACGTGTTGACTTTTAAGGACGTTTATTTCCCACGTGTTTTTTCTATCGTCGAGGTTACGTAACGCTCGGAACAAAACTCAAGATGGCCGCCGGGTCTCGGTTCCAGAACCATGAGGTACTGGTCCAGACGGTCCTGTCCCACAACGGGAGGGTAAAGGGTTAAATGATGTGAAGAGATGGTGGAATAACTGAAGAGGTCGAGGAGGAACAGGAGCGATGAGCAAGGCAGCAAACACACTTCAGTGTATTGATGACGCAACCTATACCTGGAGGCCGGGTTGCATTACAAAGGGTTAAAACTGCTCTTAAAGATACAGTGTCTCTTTTCCTAATTGATCCTCAAATAATTAAAGCAGTTTATATATGTTCACCCCCCCCCCCCCCTTCTTGTGTACAGATTGTAAAGCCCACTGAGGCTAATTTGTGATATTAGGCTATATCAAATAAACTGAATTTAATATTTGTCACCCTCCCTTACGGGATGCCGTACGCTGTGTGTCACACATTTTAAACATTTTTTGGGATTAATTGCTCAAGCATGATGTCATCAACATGTGTGACCCCTGCTCAGTGTTGGAGAAGACAAATAACAACAACAAAAAGGATTGTTTTCTCCAGAGAAGTGATTTACAACCAGCGGGTAAAGAACTGTGGGAACATGTCCGATCTCACTTAATCGGTCCCAAAATATATATTATTTAGTCGTCGAATAATAATTTATTTAATTGAGAGCGTCTGAGCCTGTAATATCGCGTCTGGCGTATTATTAAATACTCTTTCGTGCCAGTAGGGGGCGGTAGGGAGCGCGGAAATGACTTGAACATTTAAGGTAGCTCTGGTGGAGAACGGAGAAGGAGAAATAGAAAAAAAATAGAAAAATGCAGACTCTGAAATGAGATTTTTAAAATCGTTTTGGAGTTGGCGTGCTACGGGGAAATAATGTGCCGCGATAAATAAAAAAAAAGGTTGAAAAACACTCCTGGCGGAGAGGTCGTCCTAAAAGCTTCTGCACGGCGTCTCAGGGGCGACACGTGAAGAACATCCGTGTGAAAAACAACTCCATCTGATCCTGCTGTGTGTGTGTGTGTGTGTGTGCGTGTGCTTGGCGTTTATTAATATTCTCAAAGTTATATATATATATATATATATATAAACATAAGCCGTATAACAGAATGTACGCCATGGCCAGATGACAATCTGTGATCCACGCTTCTTCTCTATAGCTCTCTATAGACGTATAGATATATATTTATTTGTATTATATATATATAATTTATAATAAAAAAAAGATTTTGATCTTAATTACAAGTATAGTGGCATTTTTCTTTTTATATTCATTATTGCAATGAATTTGTTCTCTAAGATGATTTCGAAAAGAGACGGTGGGTTTGTATGTTTCGCTACTTGCTTATTTACAACTGGTTTTTTTGATTTAATTTTTGTAGAAAGCAAGCTTTTCTTTATATGGAACCACTGGAGGAAAAAAAAAAGCCGGAGGATCTCAAACGACGACCATTAGAGTCGTGACCTTCAGAGGAATATTACATAATACTTATAGTTGAAGTCAAATGAAGCGCTTCACTTCTCTTTCATTTCACTTTTCTATCGCTCTTTTTGAATTTATTATCCAAGGAGGCAGAATTAGATCCAAGGTCTCACACACACACACACACACACACACACACACACACACACACACACACACACACACACACACACACACACACACACACACACACACACACACACACACACACACACAGGTCGAGCAGCACTCCATGAGGTCATCATTTGAGATCTTCCCATCTTTTAATTCCTTCCATCACTGAATATACAGTTTTTAAAACTTTTGCCAACTCTTAAAAAAAAAAAAGAGCTAATCATCAATTTGCTATTTATCATTTCTACCGTCATGATGACGCTTCTGATGAAGGACTCTTCTTCTTCTTCTTTTTTTAATATACTACTGTTTATTTATTCTTTTACAAACCCCTGTGTGAAATCTGAATGGATCAGCCACACACACACGCGCATGTGTGTGTGTGTGTTTCGAGGTTACTTCTGTTCTATATTGGCTGATTTTCTCGCCCGGTTCGTCCGGAGGAGAGAGAATCTTCTCGTATGCGTCGAGTAACAAAGCATTTCATTCAATCGGAACAGTCTTAATGGCAAAAGGAGAGAATTTGCACAGTCCAAAAAAAAAACGCTCACGTTTTACAGTTTTCTGGTCTTCTAAGGGTGAGATAGTACCTGGCATGACGATGAAGATGATGATGATGAAGACACTGCGTGTCGTCTTCGTAAGGCGTTGGCCAACATTGTCCTACGAAGACAGAGCAGGAACACAGTCTGGATGTCTTTTACTTCTTTCTTTTAAACGTTCATCATCATCATCATCATCAGTGTTTTTCAGTCATTGTTCACAGCTCATAGTTCATTTCATGTAAAGTCTGTACTGGCTTCCCCCCCCCCCCCCCCCCCACAGTCAGGTATTGTCGATATCAGGATGGAGGATGGGGTCCAACCCCCCAAAAAAGAGATCAAAGTTTCTGCAGACAAGCGATCGTCCCGTTGTCTGTAGTTTTTTTGTAGTTTTCCTCTTATCTCTCGTAAAAGAAGTCGATGGAAAGTGAAACGATGCTGCGCCCGTGTGTGTGTACTCAGGTGAGTGCTTGTATATATATATATATTTATGACGATGGTAGGTGTGTGATTGTTTGTTTGTTTGTTTGTGTCCTCGTCCCTCGTGTGTCGGAGTGTCTTTAAGGCACGGAAGGTGTTTTTGGTTTTCAGGGCGGGCCGGAGGAGACCACGGCGAGGCCGGGGTGTCGGAGGGAGGCGCGGCCGGCGTGCGCGGCCTTGGGGCAGTCCGGCGTCGGGACGCGGCCGTTCTCCCCCACGCTGCCCGTGATGGACAGACGGGCCTTGTTCCGCATGGCTTCGGAAAAAGACAGCTGGAGGAGGAAGAGGAGGGTGGCGGCGTGGCGACGAGGAAGAAGAGAGAGCGGAGATTTAGTTTGGGGGAGAAAACAATCGTACCGTCGGCTGGACTCTGTTGGGAAACCCTCACGTCCAATCACGAGCCGGCGTCGGCCCGTCGGAAGGTAAGCCTGGCCAATCGGGACGTGCATCCCCGTAAACACAACAACCCCCACCCGACAACGCCGGAGCAACTTTTCTATAACTTTTCTATTACTTTGATAACTTTTCTACGAATTTTCGATAACTTTTCTGCAACTTTTCTATAACTTTTCTACGACTTTTCCATAACTTTTCTACCATTTTAAAATAACTTTTCTATGATTTTTCTATGACTTTTCTAAAACTTTTCTATAATTTCCCTAACTTTTCTACGACTTTTCTACGACTTTTCTATAACTTTTCTATAATTTTCCTAACCTTTCTATAACTTTTCTACGACTTTTCTATGACTTTTTAATAACTTTTCTATCACTTTTCTGTCTTTTTTAAAGAACTTTTCAATATGATTTTTTATGACTTCTAAAACTTTTCTATGACTTTTCTATACATTTTCTTTAACTTTTCTATGTCTTTTCCAATATATATATATATATATATATATATATACACATTCTGTAGCGCTACGCACGTTTTCGGGGATGCACGTCCTAATTGGCCGGCAACCAAATTTTAGTTGACATATTTGTGATTGCGATTGAAGGAGAGTGTTACCTTCAGAGTCCAGTAGAGAGGGCAGTGAGTTAGAACAACTGTTCAACAACAACAAACTTTCATAAAGACAGAAGTTTCTATAAAAACACAAAGCACAAACAACGGCTACATGCACGGAACACACACGGAACACACACGGAACACACACTGAACACACGGCTACGCAACAGGAAGGTGGCAGGGTGCAATCACACACAGTCAAAGGTTCTGGGTACCTTTTGCTAGTTGCTTTCAGGTCTATTTCGGTTGCTGTAAGACTCACATTATAAGGTTCCTTTGTAATAATTGTCACTCTGCCAGGTTAAAGAAGTAAGTCATTCATTAAATAGAGTTACAGAAATGTTTTATGGACCAGGTCACCTAAAAGCATTATCTATCATTTACCTAAGAGGTTCTGGGTACCTTTTGCTTTGCATTCAGGTCTATTTCGGTTGCTGTAAGACTCACATTATAAGATTCCTTTGTAGTTATTGTCACACTGCCAAGTAAAAGTCATTCTATAAATTGAGTTACCAATACATTTTGTATGGAATAGGTCACCCAAAAACAACATATATCGTTTACCTAAGAGGTTCTGGGTACCTTTTGCTAGTTGCTTTGAGGTCTCTTTCGGTTGCTGTAAGACTCACATTATAAGGTTCCTTTGTAGTAATTCTCACACTGCCAGGTTAAAAAAGTAAGTCATTCATTAAATAGAGAGTTTCAGAATTTTTTAAAATGGAATATGTCACCTAAAAACATTATATATTGTGCACAAAATGTGTAATGTTGTAGAAAAAACACCCCTAAGAGGTGAGTGCTGAACATATTTTGTATTTTCTTGGGTGAACTCATCTTTTCAGGTATTTTTTAAAGCAGAATTCACCATCTGCTGCTTTAATAGCATTCCTAGATGTTCTGGGTGCCCTTATTTGTTAGAATGCCTGTGACTTCATCAGTGAGTGCACCCCAGACCTCACGCCGCCAGCGCCGCAGCATCACGGTCCAACGGGAGGCGATGTAAAAACAGGCACGGCCGACACACATGTACAGGCGGGTGGATCGGGGTCGTTTAGACATCTGCATTGCAAAAGGTGACGGTGCACTTCTGGGTTTCTCTTCAAGGGAACATTCCAGTGAGGATTTGGGAAGGTGAGGACTTTGGGAAGAAGACAAAAGGTTTCAGATTGATAGAGAGGGAGCGCTCAGAGTCCCGTCAGACAGACAGGCTGCTCTGTGATGAGTCACATCTCGTGTCTCACACCTCGCTGGGCAGCTTTGGAGAACATGCATGGGGGGAAGTGGGTGGAGCTTATCAACATGTGTCCACAGAGCTCTGCAGCTAGAGACAGACGGATGTCTCGGCTAAGACATTCATCATCATCTGCTTTTAATCAGCGGTGCCTTCCTGACGTACGGCTCAAATAAAAACCACAGAAGAAGAACGTGTAAGAGAGGCTCTAAGGACACATTCAAGGTACCTAGGAATATTTAGTCCTAAACTATCCGTGAATGGAGGTTGAAGGATGGAAGATGGAGGAAGAAGAGGAGGTGGAGGAGGCAGCAGGATGATGGAGGATGGAGGGTGGAAGTTGGAGGATGGAGGCTGGAGGCTGAAGGATGGAGGGTGGAGGATGGGAAAGGAAGAGGAGGAGGTGGAGGAGGCAGCAGGAGGATGATGGATGGGAAAGGAGGAAGGAAGAGGAGGAGGTGGATGTTTGTCTCGATTAAAAACCAAAGAAGAAGAACGCGTCAGAGAGCGTCTAGAACTCCTTCACGGTCCGGGTGTTTAGTCCCAATCTCTCCGTGAGAACCGTAAACTTCATTTAAACTCATCTGTGCCGGATAATAATCAATATTGAACCGTCATCATCTCTGCTTCTTGGTTATTGATCATCTGATAATCAGATACGACCTCATGAGGCCTCTGGAACGGTTGCTAAGCAGATCGTTAAATCAGGTCCGGTGTTTCCTCTTTCAGGGAATCTCTCTCCTCCGTCTATAACCACGACGGTGTTCCTCCGTCACCGAGCAGCCGCTCCGTATGAAGTGCTTCATCAGTTACTCCATCAGCTCTGAGTCACCGGGCGGATCGGAAGTGTTCACGGCCGGAAAATAAGTCAGTCTCCGACAGGGACGCACGACTCCGGTTTATGGACGACCAATTAAAGGGCCAGCGCATGAATAGAGTTCACTGTTAAGGAGGATTAAACTGTCGGTACCGAGGACGTTTTTTGTGTTTTTAAAACTAGATTTCTGTTTATACGCTTAATGTTTCTATTCATGTCGGATTAACATCTGAAATAAAACACTTGATTTAGGAGTCATTCATGAGCTCCTAGAAGTCAGGATTAGCAGTTTCCACAAAAGGGACTTTTCTATAACTATTCTATAACTTTTCTACGACCTTTCTACCACTTTTCTACGACCTCTATACGATGTTTCCATGACTTTTTTTTACGACTTTCCCCATAAGGAATTGGCTTATAATCGGTATATTAGATGGGATTCAGGAATTTAAAGAATTCAAAGAATTTAATGAATTTAAAGAATTTAAAGAACGTAGAATCACTAAACAACATGGCGGCTGCAGGTTGACTATCATATGGACGCAATTTAAAACCTCTTCTATTCCATGTATTCCCATAATAAAACACGTTTACTAGATTATACACGTTAAGCTGAATGGACAAGATCAGATCAGCATTTAAAGGGAATATTTTAAACTCGGCTCCAGCTGTTAAAAGTGTATTTTTTAACCCCTAAATTAGTTTAAATCGGCTCAGCGTGAACAGCTTTTAAAAGTTGTTTGCGGTCCGACTCGTCTCGTTATTAAAAGCTCGCCAGACGAGGCATAAAAAACAACTTAATGGTGTTATTTTTCTGAATTCCTGAAATATCTATCACGTAATGGCTGAACAAGTTATATTCAGACGGTAATTAGTGATAATGGATGCCCACGCGCTCGCCAATTAATTCGTAGCTGGAAGCGTTCGCCGACTTTAACGAGGAGCATCACAGCGAACGCGAAGTGTTCATGACTCCACCTAGAACACCACTTCATCTTCTTAATTGTGAAGATTTCCTGCTTTTATTGACTTATAATAATGATAGTGCATTGAATAATAATTCGTTTCATTATTACTTGGGTTAACAATTGGTAGATACTAGGGCTGTGAAATGATTAAAATTTTTAATCGGGTTAATCACAGGTTTTTGTGGATTAATCATGATTAATCACATATTACCGATATTCTCGGTATATTTTGTGAGAACATAGAGATTTATGACAAAAGACGGATATATACATTTATACATTCTTCTATACAATGGTGCTGCAACTCAGCAGTTATTTAGCAGTTTTCTTCCATATGGAACATTAATACATCTTCATCCTAAACAGAATGTTTAACCCTCCTGTTACCTTTCGGGTCAATTTGACCCCATTCAATGTTTAATGTCGGTGTTCTTTGGGGTCAATTTGACCCCAGGCTGTTTTTCACTGTGTCAAACATATAAGAAATATCAACTTTTTTATTTATTTAAAGGGCTATTTAGGTTGTCAACAAACAAACATAAAGTACCTCACACTTAAACTTGGGAAGCAATATTAATTCTAATAATTTTCTGGAGGTTTTAATTGCTGGGGTCAAATTGACCCCGAGGGTAAAATATGTTCGTAAATGTAAAGGTAACAGGAGGGTTAAACAGAACATGTTTCTCTTGTTTGTCAACCATTAACTCCACCATGACACAATCTAAAGGCCTCTAGTCTTCCTCTAGCAGCTGCTGAGGCAAACTGACTGTGTGGGTTTTCTTCATGAACTGGGCCGTGATGAAAGGGACGGTGGGGACACCGCTGCAAAGCTGAAACCTCACCGGCCCGGACAAGTGACTTTTTTTTTGCTCGGTCCCGATGCGCGCGCACGGAGCTCTGTGGCGCGAGACGGAGATCGATAAGTGTTAACGCAACGCGAAGAGACAGAAATGACATGCTGCTGTGGAGATACGATCAACAACAGACGTTTAGTTTAATAAAAGAACAAAGACGTGCTCTAGAGAACATGTCAGGGGGCGGGCCAATCTCTTTAATGTCATGCGATCTACCGACACTACGCCGCGATCGACTGGCAGGTCGCGATCGACGTGTTGAGACCCTGATCTACAGGAAGTAGAAGTCGTAACAAGGTTTCCGGAGGTGAACCTGCGGAAGGATCATTACCGATGAACAGACCGTCTGCATGAGAGCGGACAGAGTTCAGATTGAAGTGGTGGATTGGAAGCTCATTTTGCAAGTGATTTTTTTTTCGTCCCGACGACCAACAACAGACGGATTGGAAGCTCATTCTGCGCATGCGTTAAATGCGTTAAAAAAACAAAAACTAGTTAAACCTGTAATTTAATTAAATGAGTTAACGCGTTATTTTTCACAGCACTAGTAGATACATTTTTTTGCTAGTTGCAGTAAACTCAACATGTACTTTAGTCCCCGAGGGTGGAGTTGTGCGTCCCTTCTCCGCCATTATTTTTGTTAAATATTAAAGTAAAATTACAATGCAGGTGCCTAATCAAGAGCCACCATCATCATCATCATCATCATCTGCAGCCAAAGACGATGGAACCAAATCTGTAGTGACACACAAATCGAAAAAAATGCGCAAGAATGGGTAAAAAATGAGAGAAAAAAATGGAAGAAATTAAATTTAAATTAAAAAATAATCATATTAGGCCAATAAAAATAAATAAAAAAAACAGCCAAAAGTTTTAACGACACATGAAAGCAGCGACATTGGTTCCACAATGCTTGACCACATCCTCGGCGCCACATGGAGAACGACAGTAAACTACAGCACCACGATCAACACCACCATCACCCCGCCTCCACGGGAGCCTCTAAGTCCTACCCCTATATCTTGACCCCCTCGGAGCCGTACACGTTGTACCCCTCCCTATAAGTGGCTAGATTCTGGGTGCTGGGGCAGTGGGGGGGGCTAAGGTCCACCTTCATGCGCTTGGCTTCGGCCCGCGACTTGTAGCAGAACTCCACCAGCGCCACCAGCATGGCGAGGCCCAGGCCGCCCACCAGGATGTAGAAGACCCCCGCCACGTTGGACAGGCTCAGGGCCTGGGACGACTTGTCCTGGAGAGAGGGCAGCGGGGGGTGGAGAGGGTGGAGGAGAGAGGGTGGAGGATGGGAAAGGAGAAAGGAAGAGGAAGAAGGTGGGAGGAGGATGGAGGATAGAAAAGGAAAAAGGAAGAAGAGGGTGGAGGGCAGGAGAGGAAGAGGAGGTGGAGGAGGTAGCAGGAGGATGGAGGGTGGAGGATGGAGGATAGGAAAGCAAAATATAAGAGGAAGAGGGTGGGAGGAGGATGGAGGATAGAAAAGGAAAAAGGAAGAAGAGGAGGAGGATGGAGGGTGGAGGATAGGAAAGGAAAAATGGGAGGATGGAGGGTGGAGGATAGGAAAGGAAAAATGAGAGGTGGTGGTGGAGGAGGCAGCAGGAGGATGGAGGATGGGAAAGGAAAATAGAAGAGGAAGAGGGTGGGAGGAGGATGGAGGATTGAAAAGGAAAAAGGAAGAAGAGGAGGAGGATGGAGGATGCAGCAGGAGGATGGAGGGTGGAGGATGGAGAATGGGAAAGGTAAAAGGAAGAGGAGGTGGAGGAGGTAGCAGGAGGATGGAGGGTGGGAGAGGAAGAGGAGAAGGTGGAGAGGGTAGCAGGAGTATGGAGTATCGAAGAGGAAGAGGAGGAGGTGGAAGTGGAGGAGGCAGCAGGAGGATGGAGGAAGAGGGAGGTGAGGTGGAGGAGGGGTGTGTGTGGGACAACAGGTGGAGGAGGAAGCAGACAGAAGCAGTAGAAACAGAGTTAGATACAGAAATGGAGACGTTCACAGAAAGAGAAGTTCAACGTTTCTAAATGTTGTAAAACTGCGTAACGAGTTCAACACGTTTACGTTCTACTGACTACGAGTTCTACGTTACGACTATCACCACACACGACTACATGCTACACGTCTGCAACACAATGTAACTACACAATGTTTAGAATGTATAGAGATATAAAAGCAGCTTCAATAAACATTTCAATCAGGTGAAGAACTTTAATCTGAGCGCTGATGATGTCACTAAAGTTTTAATGAATTAAAAAACTTCAATAGTCTAAACATCTAGTGAGAAGCTCCAATAATCTATATTATAAAACATATTTATATTTTTTTTACTGAAACTAAACTAACAATTTTCAACTGGTATACATATATATATATATTTATATATATAAATATATGTATATATATGTATAAATATAAATATATGTTTCATATATATAAGTATATAAATATATATAAATATATATCCAAATAAATATATATATATATATAAATGTATATGTTTAAATATATATAAATGTATATGTATATATGTATAAATTTATATATTTATGTAGATATATTTGTATATATAAGTTTATTAATATATATATATATATAAAAGTAAATAAATATAAATATATATTTATATATATATATAAATACATATATATAGCAACACTACATGTTACAGGTCCATACCCTCTGAAACAAACTGCATAATTTGGGTCTAAATATTTTTTTGGGGCGTATGGAAGTTGTTGATTACTACTCTACTTAAACATATTTCATTATTAATTCAGTATTAATTTATTATTGATTATACAGTATGTTAAATTGCTAATAAAATGTAATGCTTGTCTGTTCAACTGTGTACCGAAGTCTTTAATACACTAATAATTAATTTTCATAAATTACTAAATATGTGTGGACATTTAAAACCTTGCCCTTTAATTGACTTACATTTATAATTAGCACCAAGAATAACAAGAATACTTTCACAAAACTACAGAGGATTTTATCTAAAAGAAATATGGACCTGTAAAATGAAGCATTACCACACTCCAATAAATAAATAAATAAATATTATTTAAGCTTAAACATTAATGCAAAATAGTGACACGTTGCTAAAACTAATCTAATTCATCTACTAATACAAATTAATGATCAAAATAATATTCTTATCCGAAAAAAATGGGCTAGTGTGTGATTTCTTTTTTTAAAGTGAAAATTTGCCGATAATCCAAATTGACATACAATTACAGTTATTCTGATGCATATTTAGTTAAATGTGGTTCAGCATCAAAACTAGAGGTTGTAAAAAGTTGTGGAGCACATTCAAGATATGTTTCAGGCTAATTGCATATTATATTCCATATTTAATACTTGTATAAAGTAATCTGGAGCGTATTGGGGATGCTTCCGGCTCGCAGCGTGACACTGACCTTACTTCCAGAGTCCTTGGGTCCACACTCTCCCTTGTCATACCACCATTTGTTTTTCAGTTTGTCTAAGACTCCTGCTTCGCTCAGTTTCAATACTGCGAGGTTTACCGGGGTTCTTCGCGTGTAAAAATAACATAAATAACATCATAGGTCATGTTATTTTATGCTATTAGGATATATTTCACATTAGCATTTGCACATTGAAAGAAAAAGAAAAAAAGCACATCGAAAGAAAAACACACACATCATGGAGCGACCGAGGACGGATCCCACTGAGTACATGTGTGTAGGCTCGTTGAGGAGGGGGAGGGGCCTGGGGGGGAGGAGCTAAGGGCGGAGCTACAGACATATGAGTGGGACCCACCTTTGTCGCCACAGGTAACACACCCATGCTGCCCCGGCCGACGCTACGCACGGAGCCGGAGGGCAATGCCGAGAAGTCAGGACTGCTGGCGTCAGGCCAGCTCTGAGCCAGCGCCGGGAGAGAGAGGCGATGACGTCATCGACTCTGCAGCCGCGAAGCGCCAGAGGGAAGCTCCTGTTACGGAGAGGATCTTTTCTGGTCGCGCTCATATGACACTTTGCCCACTTTGGCAAAGAACCCTCGAAACCAGGGTTCTCTAAAGAACCAATTCTTTAAAGAGTTCTTCAAAGAACCTATAAAGGTGTCTCAAAGAACCCAAAAAATGGTTCTTTAAGGCCCCATATTTGGTTCCACATAGAACCTTTCAAACCAGGGTTCTCTAAAGAACCATGTCCTTAAAGAGTTCTTCAAAGAACCTATAAAGGTGTCTCAAAGAACCTTCAAAAAATAGTTCTTTAAGGCCCCATATATGGTTCGACAAAGAACCTTTCAAACCAGGGTTCTCTACATAACCATTTCTTTAAAGAGTTCTTTAAAGAACCTATAAAGGTGTCTCAAAGAACCTACAAATAATGGTTGTTTAAGGAACCATTTCTGGTTACTCATAGAACCTTTTAAACCAGGGTTCTCTAGAGAACTATTTCCTCAAATAGTAACTTCAAAGAACCGATAAAGGTGTCCCAAAGAACCTTAAACCAGGGTTCTTTAAGGCACCATTTCCTTAAATACTTATTCAAAGAACATATAAAGGTGTCTCAAACTAAAACAGGGTTCTTCGTAGAACCAAAAAGCCTTTAAAAGAACCATTATTGTTCCGTGTGTATATTGTTGTTCAGTTCTTTAAATATCTGAACTCAGATCAGGTGAACGTTCTGCAGACAGACTTTATATCTCGTGCCAGCGGGTTTACATTTACACTCGTCCAATAAAAAACATCGTCAAAAATAAATCGCCACTGAAACTTTATCCGTTAAATATTAATGATTCATCCTCAAGTAACCCTGAGCCCAAAAGGAGCTGCACGCGGGTCTCGTTTCCCCCAGTCCGACATCCTCCATGTCGGGGTTCATCCCTCGTCTCCGTCCTCCCCCTGCTCTCCCCAGAGCCGCCACCGGGGGCGCCAACAGTTCTGCCTTGACAGTGATTGCGGTCGTTATCTCTCCACCTTAAAACTCTGTCCTTTCAGAGGGGCGTCGCCACACCCGTGCCGAGCACGTTAGGAAAACTACGTGTTACCATGGCGACGTGCGCTTGACATTCATCTCGGAACATTAACACATTTTTCCGCCGATTCGACATATTTCATTCATCTTTTAAAGAATGACGTCGCTTCTCTTTTGGTTCGGCCGAATGTCTTCATTTTTTTGGGAGTTTTTTTCCCTTATTTTCAGGGCTTAAGCTCAGGTGTTGTACCTGTGTCACTGCACCTTTAATATTAAAGAGAGGGTGCAGCTCCCCGACAGCGGGGGCGACATCGGGCCTATTTCTTCTTCAGGGTGTCACCGGGGGGAGATCATTTTTTATTTTTAGGGGTGTCACTTCTTTCCTCCTCCCTCCGTGCTGCTCGACTCTCGCCGGGGCAGATGCATGCGTCACACTCTCGGCGGGGGTGGGGGGGGGTGGGGGGGGACGGGTGGACCTACGTGCCCCCCTCCCGTCGCCCCCTAGTGGTGGCGTGGTCAGACAGAGAGGGCTAACCTTGGAATCCCCTCCCCCGCTGCCACATTCTCCTTTGTCATACCACCACTTGTTTTTCAATTTGTCCAACAGGCCCTGCTCGTTGAGCTTTAGCACGGCCAGGTTGACCGCATTTCTTTTGAGCAAACAAAAGAAACAAACAAAAACAAAAAGGGAGGGACAGATTAAGATCGTTTCGGTCAGAGGAGGTTTGGAGGGACAGAAGAGGACAAAGATGGACGTGGAACCACAGCCGGGAGGGAGGGACGGGAAAGATAAGGAGAGGGAGCAGAAGAGGGGGATGATTAGAGGGGTGCAGGGGACACAGGAGGGCTAGGGGGGGGGGAGGGGGGAGGGTTACCCCAGGCAACGGCTTTCTCTTCGATTCTCTACTTCCAAAAAATGGTTTTATTGAACGTCTTTTTTCTGGTACTAAGACTGGACGGTTGTAATATTCAGCGTGTTCACCGGCTCTCTGCAGCCTGCTGGTGGCGCTCTTGTGCCCTCCTCATGCTCTGCTGCCTTACTGCTACTGTGTGTGTGTGTTTATGCTACTTCACAGTTATTCTCATAAGCAATATTTTATATATATATAACAATATATATATAACAATATATATATATAACAATATATATATATATAGAAAAGAAGAAGAGACATGTCAAATATAGCCTTTTATATGTATATATATATTTATATATTTATATATATATATATTTATATATAAATATGTATTGATATATTGATATATATATATACATATATATATATAAATAAATATATATATACCTAAATATATATATAAATATATTTATATATATATATATTTATATATATATATGTTTTTGTGTGTTAGTAGACTGCAGGTAAGAGCCGGCTTGAGACTGAAAGAGAACAATGCAGTCCGTCTGTGGGTTCATCCCTCTTAATGAAGAGTCAAGAGATTGAGAGAGAGAGAGAGAGACGGCGTTTTCTGGGGTCTAATCTACAAACCATGAGCTCATCAACGTAAGAGGGAAGCAGACAGTTCAAACATCTTGTTTCAGGTCATGACGTAACAATAAGCACGAGCAGCTGACACCGCCCCGGCGTCAGAGTCCCGGATGACCTCATCGAGGTCAGAGGGACTCTGTGCGTCGGGGTCACCGAGAGGAGAGGCAGGCTCACCTGACGTGCACGCCCTCCTGCCACGTGCGCACCTGTCGCCTCATCCGCCGACCGGGAGAAGCCAGAGACAACCGTGGATAGTCCCGGAAATGTGTTCTGGGAGGGGGCGGGGCTTAACAAAAAAGGGGGGTCTATCCACAACGCTGTCTGTCACTTTTCCCTCATGAACGGGAATAAAAAAATTAGAATTTTGCGTAAATGACAAAGAAAAAACTACGGTGACCGGAGCGTGTCACGGGGGAAAGTTACAGTTTTTTTTTTTTTTGGACTTCTGGAATCTGGAATGCCGACAGAGAGAGAGATGGAGGGAGAGAAGAGAGAGCAAGAGGTCTGCAGAGCTCTGATAGTTTCCCATCGGCAGTCACGTGTAAAACATCGTGAAGACAACGTCTCTCCGATCCGTCGCACAGACACCTGGAACATGAACTGCGTAACGAGAGAATACCTGAGTGTCGTGAGCCGGAGTGGTTGTGTCTTATTTTGAAGGCCCTGTTTCTCGTGTTTCTCTGTTCCTCTGCACTTCCTGTCCCTGTGATGGTCTACCCTGTTCCTGATTGGTTCCTCCTGTGTGATTGCAGACCCCGCCCTCATTGTGTCCACCTGTAACTATAACTTTTCTACGACTTTTCTATAACTTTTCTTTAACTTTTCTATGACTTTTCCAAAACTTTTCCAAAACTTTTAAAAAAAAGTCGTAGAAAAGTCATAGAAAAGTTATAAAAAAGTCGTAGAAAAGTTATAGAAAAGTTTTGGAAAAGTCGTAGAAAAGTCATAGAAAAGTCGTAGAAAAGTCATAGAAAAGTTATAGAAAAGTTTTAGAAAAGTCGTAGAAAAGTCGCAGAAAAGTTTTAGTTACAGGTGGAAACAATGAGGGCGGATCTGCAATCACACAGGAGGAACCAATCAGGAACAGGGCAGACCATCACAGGGACAGGAAGTGCAGAGGAACAGAGGACACGAGAGACTGGGCCTTCAAAATAAGACACAAACACTCTGGCTCACGACACTCAGGTCAACCCAGTGTGACTGTGAAGGTTAAACAAAATGTCTGTTGAGGGGAAGTCTCAACAAAAAGGACAAACTTTACAACTTAAACTCACTTCCTCTGAATCTCCTCCCGCCGTCGCTCTGCTGGTGACTTCTGGGTTTATTTGAGCGTTATCCAATCACCATCCATGAACAATTTGAAGAACTATTCTTCTGTTCTCAGTATTTTCGGATGTGGGATCCTGCATTGTGTTTAGTGTCTAGTCCCCCCCTATTGGCCACGCCCCTCTACTTCCTATTTTCCAGGCCCCTCTACTTCCTGTTTTTTGTCTATAAATTTCCCCCTTGGAAGCTTTTGGATGTGGTGGCAGTCGTTTGAGGTTCTGCCCCTCCTTGCAGTCATTCAGAGTGAATACATATCTCCTATAATCATCATCATCATCATCATCATCATCATCATCATCATCATCATCACCATCATTGAGGATGAAAGGAACAAAGAGACGGCGGACACATGGACACAGTTACCTGTACGGTGGCCCTGTGGAGGAACAGAGTGGTTGAAGGGAGGATGAATGGATGGAGGGATGAGAGGGATGGAGGACAAACAGGAAATGGAGTTAAAGGGCCCTAAATCAACAAAGAGGTGGCAGGAAGAAAAGTGAGGAAGAGCACGGGACGGACAACGGAAAAAGTGTAGCGTTGCGTTCACACCGAAAGAGTTGGGAACATTCTCATTCACGACTCAGAGGGGGCGGGGCTTAGAGGGGGCGGGGCTTATCTCTGTGGCTTGACTCCGTGGAAACAGTTATCAGAAGAAGAACTAACCACTAGTTCTGCTTCATACTTGTTGAAGACATCTAACACCCTCGTGTTTGGGTTCATAACATTAATATATATAAATATATATATTGTATATATATTTCTCTCTCTATTTATATATATATATATATATACTGTACGTACATATCTAAAAAATATATATAAATTAAATATATACATGTATATATATGTATATTTATATACATATATATGTATATATATTTATATACATATATATATCTATACATAAAAAAAAAAATATATATATATAGGGTTAGGGTTATTTATATATATATATATATATATATATATATATATATATATTTATACATGACATCACCCGTAGGCTCTCACAGCTCTGTGATGTCACCTCTAGTCTGAACGTCTCTTCAGCTCCACTAGAGCAGCAGTTAGGTGGAGGAGGAGCAGCTCAACGCTGATTGGCTTTCGCAACTCGTCGTTGGGTGACTTTTTTGAAGTTTAAATATTTTTACTTGAGGCGAAAGAGGCAAACATTTGCGTCTATCGCAACTTTGCTCATGGGTTCTACTCGCGTGGAAAATTCCCAACTCTATTACTGTGAACGCAGCTTCAAGAAATCAAGAAATGAAGCCAACAAAGAGAGGATGAAACACATAATCTGCATATTCAACAAACCCATTTCTATAAATATATCTATATATATCTCTGCTGCTGGGTGAAAACCTGTTTTTAATGATTACGAATTAGCACATTTAAAAAGTGAATTTAAATTCTTTCAATAGCCGAATACTGGTCGACTGTAACCGGATTCCTTATTGGTTGTTGTTGTGTTTTCACCCGACGGCAGGGACACGCTGACAGGTGAATGTAACGTATGAAGGGCACAGCAGGGTGGGTGGAATACCGCAGCAACAGGACGGCGGCGTCCTCCTACTGTTGCGCTACTCCACCCACCTTAACTGTGAGCCCTTCGGCGTGGCGATGCCGTATCCTTTGGAGTCCAGGTTCCCTCCGACCTTCATGGTGTCGCAGGGCTTGCGCTGCTCCGTGTACTCGTTCATGGTGGACTCCAGCAGGAAGGCGTACTTGCCCTTGGACTTGCGGACGCGGGCCACGCCCTCCGCGGTGGTTTTGGCGAACACGCTCGGCTCGGCCGACTTCATGAACGACCACATCTTCTCGTACACGGCGATTTTGGACCTCTGTGGTTTGTGGAGGAGAGAGAGAGAGAGATGTTAACAGGGGGAGAGAGAGAGAGAGAGATATTAACAGGAGAGAGAGAGAGAGATGTTAACAGGAGAGAGAGAGAGAGAGAGAGATGTTAACGGGAGAGAGAGAGAGAGAGAGAGATGTTAACGGGAGAGAGAGAGATGTTAACGGAGAGAGAGAGAGAGATGTTAACAGGAGAGAGAGAGAGAGATGTTAACGGGAGAGAGAGAGATGTTAACGGAGAGAGAGAGAGAGAGAGATGTTAATGGGAGAGAGAGAGAGATGTTAACGGAGAGAGAGAGAGAGATGTTAACAGGAGAGAGAGAGAGATGTTAACGGAGAGAGAGAGAGAGAGATGTTAACAGGAGAGAGAGAGAGAGATGTTAATGGGAGAGAGAGAGAGATGTTAACGGAGAGAGAGAGAGAGATGTTAACAGGAGAGAGAGAGATGTTAACAGGAGAGAGAGAGAGAGATGTTAACAGGAGAGAGAGAGAGATGTTAACGGGAGAGAGAGAGATGTTAACAGGAGAGAGAGAGAGAGAGATGTTAACAGGAGAGAGAGAGAGATGTTAACAGGAGAGAGAGAGATGTTAACAGGAGAGAGAGAGAGAGAGAGAGAGATGTTAACAGGAGAGAGAGAGAGAGAGAGAGAGAGATGTTAACAGGAGAGAGAGAGAGAGATGTTAACAGGAGAGAGAGAGAGAGAGAGATGTTAACAGGAGAGAGAGAGAGAGAGATGTTAACAGGAGAGAGAGAGAGAGAGATGTTAACAGGAGAGAGAGAGAGAGATGTTAACAGGAGAGAGAGAGAGAGATGTTAACAGGAGAGAGAGAGAGAGAGAGAGAGAGATGTTAACAGGAGAGAGAGAGAGAGATGTTAACAGGAGAGAGAGAGATGTTAACAGGAGAGAGAGAGAGATGTTAACAGGAGAGAGAGAGAGAGAGAGAGAGATGTTAACAGGAGAGAGAGAGATGTTAACAGGAGAGAGAGAGAGAGAGATGTTAACGGGAGAGAGAGATGTTAACAGGAGAGAGAGAGAGAGAGAGATGTTAACAGGAGAGAGAGAGAGAGAGAGATGTTAACGGGAGAGAGAGAGATGTTAACAGGAGAGAGAGAGAGATATGTTAACAGGAGAGAGAGAGAGAGAGAGATGTTAACAGGGGGAGAGAGAGATGTTAACGGGAGAGAGAGAGAGATGTTAACAGGGGGAGAGAGAGATGTTAACAGGAGAGAGAGAGATGTTAACAGGGGGAGAGAGAGATGTTAACGGGAGAGAGCGAGAGAGAGATGTTAACGGGAGAGAGAGAGAGATGTTAACAGGAGAGAGAGAGAGAGATGTTAACAGGAGAGAGAGATGTTAACGGGAGAGAGAGAGAGATGTTAACAGGGGGAGAGAGAGATGTTAACAGGAGAGAGAGAGAGAGAGATGTTAACAGGGGGAGAGAGAGATGTTAACGGGAGAGAGAGATGTTAACGGGAGAGAGAGAGAGAGATGTTAACAGGGGGAGAGAGAGAGATGTTAACAGGGGGAGAGAGAGAGATGTTAACAGGAGAGAGAGAGAGAGATGTTAACAGGGGGAGAGAGAGATGTTAACGGGAGAGAGAGAGAGAGAGAGATGTTAACGGGAGAGAGAGAGAGAGAGATGTTAACAGGGGGAGAGAGAGAGAGATGTTAACAGGAGAGAGAGAGAGAGATGTTAACGGGGAGAGAGAGAGAGATATTCAAAGTCCAGTGAGGATAAAAACTGCCGCGGTGGAGAGTTCACGGAGTCCAGAGGCCACACAGAGACATGAAGGTGCCACCGGGAACCAAAAACGGTTCTTCAGAGTGATGCCATGGAAGAACCATTTTTGGTTCCACAAAGAAAAGTTATTAAAAAAGTTATAGAAAAGTTTTTAAAGTCATAGAAAAGTTATGGAAAAGTATTTTTTTTTAAGTGGTAAAAAACGTTATGGAAAAGTTTTTTTTTAAGGTTGTAGAAAAGTTATAGAAAAGTTATAGAAAAGTTATAAAAAGTTATGGAAAAGTTATAGAAAATTATAAAAAAGTTCAGGAAAAGTTATAGAAAATAATTTTTTTAAGTCGTAGGAAAGTATTTTTTGAGTCGTAGAAAAGTTATGGAAAAGTTATAGAAAATTTATAGAAAAGTTATTAAAAAGTTATAGAAAAGTAATGCAAAGTTATATTAAAGTCGTAGAAAAGTATTTTTTTGAGTTGTAGAAAAGTTATGGAAACCATTGGTCAACATGTGTTTGAACCCCTCAAATGTGTATTAATCCGCCGCTGAAAATAGTCCCGGACAAATAAACAATTTACTCCGGATAAACATTTGTTTTTTTTAAATTGCAAAAACATGCATCCGGCAGTTTGAGTGGATTATGATTGATCCTTTAACAACATCAGCTGTGTGTCTTCATCGGGGAACAATGGACTCTGACAGACACACACCTGTTGACCTGTTGACCCTCAGAGGACAGGTCGTCCTCATGATGTCATACTTAGTCTCATGTCTCACGCGCTCCGTGTCTACAGGTAATATGTTTATATGGAGACGCAAATATGTTCCACATATGAACAGGATCCCTCTGACATGGAGCTCATTTGTATTGAAATCATCGATGGGCTTTTATTGTGAAGGAGGACTCCGTCTCCTCCAGCTTCCTGTCCTCTGGACCGTGAAGACGTGGACGGACACATTCCAAACGTCTCCCTCCAGCTTCGGCCTGACTTCACGACGTCGTCCAGCAGAGCGACGCAGTGGAGTGTATGAGTGTGTGTGTGTGTGAGTGTGTGTGTGTGAGTGTGTGTGAGTGTGTGTGTGTGTGTATGTGTGTGTGAGTGTGTGTGTGAGTGTGTGTGTGTGAGTGTGTGAGTGTGTGTGTGAGTGTGTGTGTGTGTGTGAGTGTGTGAGTGTGTGTGTGTGTGAGTGTGTGTGAGTGTGTGTGTGTGAGTGTGTGTGTGAGTGTGTGTGTGTGTGTGTGTGTGTGTGAGTGTGTGTGTGTGTGTGAGTGTGTGTGAGTGTGTGAGTGTGTGAGTGTGTGTGTGTGAGTGTGTGTGTGAGTGTGTGTGTGTGTGTGTGTGTGAGTGTGTGTGTGTGTGTGTGAGTGTGTGTGAGTGTGAGTGTGTGTGAGTGTGTGTGTGTGAGTGTGTGTGTGAGTGTGTGAGTGAGGTGTGAGTGTGTGTGTGTGTGAGTGTGTGAGTGTGTGTGTGTGTGTGTGAGTGTGTGTGTGTTTGTGTATGAGTGTGTGTGTGTGTGTGTGTATGAGTGTGTGTGTATGTGTGTGTGTGTGTGTTTGTGTGTGCAATCAAGAGTGAAAATAACGAGCAGAGGAGTCAAACTGTCGTCCTCCGTCCTGCTCCCCTCTTCTTCTCTTCTTCCTTTCCTGGTGATTAAACGATATTCTGTCGCTCTCTGCCGCAGAAACCAGCCCCGGGGGGGGGAGGGGGGGGGGAGTGAGTGTGTTACCGGTGCGTGACGGACACCTATCCCATAATAATGTCACTCACATCTACCGGGAGCAGAAGGCCCCCCTCGTCTCTCCATTACTCTCTCTCTCTCTCTCCCTCTCCCTCCGTTCTTTCTCTTATCATTTCTCAATCTGTTTTACCATCGTATAAAAAGAAAATAAGAATAAAGTCTCACACAGAATAATGAAGGTGCCACAGAAGAACCATTTATGGTTCCACAAAGAACCTTTCAGAACAGGGTTCTCTAGAGAACACTTTCCTTAAAGAGTTCTCCAAAGAACCTATAAAGGTGTCTCAAAGAATCTTCAACATGGTTCTTTAAGGCCCCATATCTGGTTCCACAAAGAACCTTTCAAACCAGGGTTCTCTAAAGAACCGCATGTCCTTAGAGAGTTCCACCTCCAGCCCTTTTATTATTATCCTTATTCCTCAAATGTCATCCCTCCATCCCTTATTTTGATATCCTGTTTTCTCTCTGGCCGGAGCAGACACGTGTGTGTGTGTGTTGTGCACTGTCTGTACTCAAAGCTGCCTGTGTGTGTGTGTGTGTGTGTGAGACAGTGATGATGATGATGATGATGCCGGCCTTGGAGCGATGGATGTGTGACTCCTCCCACATTCTTCACGGAGGAGTTAATGGACGCTGCGTGTCACCTTCAGGCGTCCATCCACACATCCATTCACGTGCACACGCGATTACACGTGTGGCACAATATGCATCACACACACACACAGACACACACACACACATCGACACACACATATACTCACACACACACAGACACACACACACACACATGGACACACACATACACTCACACACACACACACACACACACACATGGACACACACATCGAACACACACACACAGACACACACACACACATGGACACACACATGCACTCACACACACACACACACACACACACAGACACACACACACACATCGACACACACATACACTCACACACACACACAGACACACACACACACACACATGGACACACACATACACTCACACACACACATGGACACACACATACACTCACACACACACACAGACACACACACACACACGCACATGGACACACACATGCACTCACACACACACACACACACACAGACACACACACATACACACACACACACAATTAATGGCGGTGGCGGATCCCCCTCAGCTGTGTAGGAGTAAATTGCTTTTCCACCCTCCACAGATTTCAGGCCGCTCGTTATGTTGATGAAGCCGGAGAGCCGTCTCTACACACACACACACACACACACACACACACACACACACACACACACACACACACACACACACACACACACACACACACACACACACACACACACACACACACACACACACACACACACACACACACACACACACACACACACACACACACACACACACACACACACACACACACACGCCGGAGCACAAAGGCATAACTGTAAACTGGTAGATATATAAATAGAGAGACAATGCCTGAGCACACACACTTCTCCGAGCGTGACGGAGCAGATTTGCTTTTTTTGTGTTTTGTCCACGTCGGCAGAAAATAAGAAAAAATTTGTCTCTGCGTCGTGTGTGTGTGTGTGTGTGTGTGTGTGCGTGTGTGCGTGTGTGTTTATGAGGACTCGTGTAATTACAATTCACATCTGTGAGTGGGGTTCCTGGGTGGAGCCACTAGGGGGGGTTCCTCGGGGCCGCTCCACTCGGCTGTAATCTTCCCGGTAACAGCTCCCGCCGGGCGCTTCTTCTCTTTATTGTTTAACGTGATGAAAACTGATGTGAGCGTCGCTTCATTTGACGAGTCGGGAAGAGACTCCATGCCTGAAGCTTCCTGCCTCCTTCCCATTGGCCCGACCCCCTTCCCATTAGTTCTGCTTCCTTACCATTGGCCCTGCTTCCTTCCCATTGGCCCAACCTCCTTCCCATTGGCCCTGCTTCCTTACCATTGGCCCAGCCTCCTTCCCATTGGCCCTGCTTCCTTACCATTGGCCCAGCCTCCTTCCCATTGGCCCAGCCTCCTTCCCATTGGCCCAGCCTCCTTCCCATTGACCCTGCATCCGTCCTATTAGTCCAGCCTCCTTCCCATTGGCCCAGCCTCCTTCTCATTGGTCCAGCCTCCTTCCCATTGGCCCTGCCTCCTTCTGTGCCTCCTGTCTCTCTGGCCCTAACTCTGTTCATCTGGTCACACAACATATATTGTTCATCTGGTCACATGACATCTATTGTTCATCTGGTCACATGACATCTATTGTTCATCTGGTCACATGACATCTATTGTTCATCTGGTCACATGACATCTATTGTTCATCTGGTCACATGACATCTATTGTTCATCTGGTCACATGACATCTATTGATCATCTGGTCACATGACATCTATTGTTCATCTAGTCACATGACATCTATTGTTCATCTGGTCACATGACATCTATTGATCATCTGGTGACATGACATCTATTGTTCATCTAGTCACATGACATCTATTGTTCATCTGGTCACATGACATCTATTGTTCATCTGGTCACATGACATCTAGTGTTCATCTGGTCACATGACATCTATTGTTCATCTGGTCACATGACATCTAGTGTTCATCTGGTCACATGACATCTATTGTTCATCTGGTCACATGACATCTAGTGTTCATCTGGTCACATGACATCTATTGTTCATCTAGTCACATGACATCTATTGTTCATCTGGTCATATGACATCTATTGTTCATCTGGTCACATGACATCTAGTGTTCATCTGGTCACATGACATCTATTGTTCATCTGGTCACATGACATCTATTGTTCATCTGGTCACATGACATCTATTGTTCATCTAGTCACATGACATCTATTGTTCATCTGGTCACATGACATCTATTGTTCATCTGGTCACATGACATCTATTGTTCATCTGGTCACATGACATCTATTGTTCATCTGGTCACATGACATCTATTGTTCATCTGTCCACATGACATCTATTGTTCATCTGGTTACATGACATCTATTGTTCATCTGGTCACATGACATCTATTGTTGATCTGGTCTCATGACATCTATTGTTCATCTGGTCACATGACATCTATTGTTCATCTGGTGATATGACATCTATTGTTCATCTGGTCACATGACATCTATTGTTCATCTGGTTACATGACATCTATTGTTCATCTGGTGACATGACATCTAGTGTTCATCTGGTCACATGACATCTATTGTTCATCTGTCCACATGACATCTATTGTTCATCTGGTCACATGACATCTATTCTTCTGTCCTCCTCTGTTCTCTCCTAAAGGGTTCTTCACCTTTATCCCCCTGAAATGGTGTTTCCATATTTCTTGGGAGTTGTTCCTGATCCGATGTGAGGTCAAAGGTCAAAGGTCAGGGATGTCGTACGTGTTCAGATGGCAAAGCCCTCTGAGGGGAGTTGTTCTATTTCAATGTTAAAGCGCTGCTCCAGAACCTTCAACGGCCACTAAGATCATGTCAGCGTCACTTCAAGACTGTCAGTTAAAGACCAAGTGAAAGTCATCCATCCATCCATCCCTCTATCCATCCATCCATCCATCCCTCTATCCATCATTCCATCCATCCCTCTATCCATCATTCCATCCATACCTCTATCCATCCTTCCGTCCATCCATCCATCCCTCTATCCATCCATCCATCCATCCCTCTATCCATCCATCCATCCATCCATCCATCCATCCTTTCATCCCTTTCCTCCCACCTGGAGGCTTGTCAATGGCCTTCCTCCGTCATTAACTCCCTCGTCTTCGTCCCAGCGTCTCCAGTCAGCGAGCGTCACGTCTCCGGCGTGAACGTGAAGACGTTTCCGTTAGTTTCTGACGCTCTCCTCCTCTTCCATCATCCCTTCGGTTCTCCCTCTTTCCCCTCGTTTACTCCCCCTTTCTGTCCTGCTGTACAATAAGTGAACACTAATGCATTACATATTGAGCGGGGGGGCAGAATGCTGCAGCGAGAACCGGAGAACGTCGTTCCTCCAGAGGGCGCGGGGCGCCATCTCATTTACATAATGGACATTTAGAACCGAATAAAGACCACGAGCAATATCTACCAATATGTACGTCCACTTCCTCAGAGCGCCCCCTGGAAACGTCTCACACAACAACGTTATGTTTAGTATCTCGCTCCAGAGGGAATCGTGTGGGCGAACAAGCCAGTTAAATACTTTCCCCCCAAAAACATATTTTCAATTTCTTTTTACACGTTTTCTATCTTTCAGTGTTTTTGCTCGTCTCTGCGTTTGATGACACGTTATTAGATTATATCTTGATGCATGTTTTTGCAAACAACAGAAATAGACTAAAAGCTGCACGGTGCTTTTAAACTGCTACAGTTGTATTTTATATTTACTTGTTCTAAATACTGTCATCTGCTTATTGTTCTTATTTTATTTTAATTCTTTATTGTTTTGCACTTTTCACAAATTCCAGATTCATAAATGATTCTGATTCTGATTTCTGGACCTTACATTCAAAGAATCTGAACCCAATAGAGTTCTGTGTGAAATCAGGTGTTTAGTACCGCACACAATAAAGGTTCTTAAAGGGTTCTTTAAAAGGCTTTGTGGTTCTATGAAGAACCATCACCTACTGGAGAACCATTTTGGAAATGGTGCCTTAAAGAACCAGATTGTTAGGGTTCTTTGAGACACATTTATAGGTTCTATGAAGAACTCTTTAAGGAAATGGTTCTTTAGAGAACCCTGGTTTAAAAGGTTATTTGTGGAACCAGATATGGGGCCTTAAAGAACCATGTTGTAAGGTTCTTTCAGACACATTTATAGGTTCTTTGAAGAACTCATTAAGGAAATGGTTCTTTAGAGAACCCTGGTTTGAAAGATTCTTTGAGGAACCATAAATGGTGCCTTAAAGAACCATTGTTTTAAAGTTCCTTGAGACACCTGCATAGGTTATTTGAAGAACTCTCTAAGGACATAGTTCTTTAAAGGTTTGAGAGGTTCTTTGAGGAACCATAAATGGTGCCTTATAGAACCCTGGTTTGAAAGTTTCTTTGAGGCACCATAAATGGTGCCTTAAAGAACCCTGGTTTGAAAGGTTCTTCGTGGAACCATAAATGGTTCTTCTATGGCATCACTCTGAAGAACCATGCTGGTTCCAGATGGACCTTCATGGTTCTGCGTGTGGTTCTAACATCAACATTGAGACCTTCGTCTTTTGATCTCCGTCTCAAGGAGACCTCACTCGGTTCCTCTGGAGGACTACAGGCAGAACCCTCACCCTGAAGAACTCCTTGGTGGAACCCGAGTCCAGCGTCCCGTAGGCGATCTCCGTCTGCTTGGCCAGGTCCTCGGCGCTCTCGATGGGCGACACCATGCGCTCCACCGTGAGGAAGGCCGCCAGGTTAGCCGTGTAGGACGAGATGATGATGAGGGTGAAGAACCACCAGACCCCGCCCACGATGCGGCCCGACAGGGAGCTGGGGGGGGGGGGGGGGGGGTTAAACAGGAGGTATTAAACAAGAGGAGGGAAGGAGGGATGAAGAGGAGGAAAAAGTGTTAGAAATGAGGAGAGACAGAGGGATGAGAGTGAGAGAGAGAGATGAGAAAGAGAGAGAGAGAGAAGGGAGAATGTTCTCATGGTGCACACAGCAACATCAATTATCCGCTTTTAGGAA
>NC_079407.1:27450507-27485507 GCF_029220125.1 Pseudoliparis swirei
AGTGTTTGTGTGTGTGTTCGTGTGCATTTAGTGTTTGTGTGTCTGTGTGTGTGTGTGTGTGTTCGTGTGCATTTAGTGTTTGTGTGTGTGTTCGTGTGCATTTAGTGTTTGTGTGTGTGTCTGTGTGTGTGCATTTAGTGTGTGTCTGTGTGTGTGTGTTCGTGTGCATTTAGTGTGTGTGTGTCTGTGTGTGTGCATTTAGTGTGTGTCTGTTTTGTGTGTGTGTGCATTTAGTGTGTGTCTGTGTGTGCGCAGCTGGTGTGAGTGTTTTCTATTTGGTGTGTGTGTGTTGGGGGATAGAATTGGCCTGTCAGTCACAGGATAGAGAGGAGGAGGAGGAAGAGGAGGAAGAGGAAGAGACAGGTGTCGGGGAGCGGGGGAGGAAGGAAAAGAGAAAGTGTGAAAGAGATAGATGAGAGGAGAAGAGGGAGAAGAAGAAGAAGAAGAAGAAGAGGGAGAAGAAGAAGAATAACAGGGCGAAGAAGAGCGAGAAGAAGAAGAAAAAAGTAGAATGAAGAGGATGAGGAGGAGAAGAAAGTAGAAGAAGGAAGAGGAAGAGGAGGAGGAGGTGGAGAAGAATAATAATAGGGAGAAGAAGAAGAAGACACTTCCTGTCCAGGCGGTGATGCAGCTCGTGTTTTCCTGAGTTGTAACAACATGTTTGTTTGTGTTGTAACAACAACAACAACAACAACAAGATGGAGGATCTCCGTTGGCTCCTCACACCTTCACTTCCTGTTCTCATCATTATTTATTTTCCTTTCACACTCACTTTGCTCCTCCGCTCACACCTTCTTCACCTTCCTCCTCCTCCTCCTCCTCTCCAGCTCTCGTCGTCCATCCCTCGTTCTCTCCATCTCTCCCTCTCTTTTATTCGCTCCCTGAAGGTCTCGAGGACGACGGCCATGAATGTTTCACTCAACTGCATTCTCAGCTTATCAAGAATGGAAAACAATGCCACATTCTTATAAATATTCTAAAAATACAGCCGGACTCGGGCGTCGCTTTAAAAATGCATCGCCAGCCCCCCCAGCCCCCCACCCCCCCCACCACCCCCATATGGACATGACCGCTGCACTGTGTGCAGGTGTTTCCATTTTTATGTCCGTGTGCGTTTCTTTCACGTCTTCAAGATCCTGCAACACGCCACAGATAGAAAAGAAAGAGAGAGAGAGTGATGGAGAGTGGTAGAGAGAGAGAGAGAGAGAGAGAGAGTGGTAGAGAGTGAGAGAGAGAGAGAGAGAGAGAGTGGTAGAGAGAGAGAGGTGAGAGAGGTGAGAGAGAGGAGAGAGGAGAGTGGAGAGAGAGAGAGAGTGGTAGAGAGTGAGAGAGAGAGAGAGAGAGAGAGAGAGAGAGAGAGTGGTAGAGTGAGAGAGAGTGTTAGAGACTGAGAGAGAGTGATAGAGAGTGATAGAGAGAGAGAGAGTGATAGAGAGAGAGAGAGAGAGAGGTGATGATAGAGAGAGAGGTGAGTGAGAGAGAGAGAGAGAGAGAGGTGGTAGAGGATATAGAGAGAGAGAGAGTGAGAGAGAGTGGTAGAGACTGATAGAGAGAGAGAGAGAGAGAGATAGAGTGAGAGAGAGTGATAGAGAGAGAGTGGTAGAGAGTGATATAGAGAGAGAGAGAGAGTGGTAGAGTGAGAGAGAGTGGTAGAGACTGATAGAGAGAGAGAGAGAGAGTGAGAGATAGAGAGTGGTAGAGTGAGAGAGAGAGAGTGGTAGAGAGAGAGGTGAGAGGAGTGAGGTGATAGAGAGAGAGAGTGGTAGAGTGAGAGAGAGTGGTAGAGACTGATGGGGAGAGAGAGAGTGATAGAGAGTGATGAGAGAGAGAGAGTGGTAGAGTGAGAGAGTGGTAGAGACTGATAGAGAGTGGTGAGGTGAGAGAGAGAGAGAGAGAGAGTGGTAGAGTGAGAGAGAGTGGTAGAGACTGATAGAGAGAGAGAGAGAGTGATAGAGACTGATAGAGAGAGAGAGTGATAGAGACTGATAGAGAGAGAGAGAGAGTGGTAGAGTGAGAGAGAGTGGTAGAGACTGAGAGAGAGTGATAGAGAGTGATAGAGAGAGAGAGAGAGTGGTAGAGTGAGAGAGAGTGTTAGAGACTGAGAGATTCAAGATTCAAGATTCAAGATGTTTTATTTGTCACATACACACACAGGGTGTGCAGTGAAATGAAAGTGGCAATGCTCAGCAGGAATGTGCAAGGGCAACAAGTACACACTATTTACAAATAAAAAACAACACAATATTTACAGTAAGTGTGTGTGTGTGTGTGTGTGTGCCTAAGAGGGGCAGTTGTGTGGGTCTATGTGGGGGTCCTGGTGAGGTCGGAGTTCACAGTCCTGATGGCCTGAGGAAAGAAACTCCGTCTCAGTCTCTCTGTTCTTGCAGCGTGACTACGGAGGCGCCTGCCTGACCGCAGCAGCTGAAACAGTCTGTTGTTGGGGTGGTGAGGATCCTTCATGATCCTGCCGGCTCTGGTTCTGCACCTCCTGGTGTACAAGTCCTGCAGGGTGGGAGTGTAGTTCCAATAGTGCGCTCAGCCGAACGCACTACTCTCTGCAGAGCCTTCCTGTCCTGAGCGGAGCAGTTGCCAAACCAGGCTGTGATGCTTCCTGTCAGGACGCTCTCTACAGCTCCAGAGTAGAAGGACTGAAGGATCCTCTGGGAAACTTTAAATTTCCTCAGCTGCCTGAGGTGGTAGAGGCGCTGCCTTGCCTTTCTCACCAGAGTGTCTGTGTTTGTTGACCATGTCAGATCCTCGGTGATGTGGACTCCCAGGTATTTATACCCGCTCACCCTCTCCACAGTAGTCCCGTTAATCCCCAGTGGTGAGTACGTCCTCTGTTGTTGTACCCTCCTAAAGTCCACAATCAGCTCCTTAGTTTTGGTGACATTCATGATGAGGCTGTTGTCCTGGCACCAGAGTGACAGATCAGCAACTTCCTCCAGGTAGGCCTTCTCGTCGTTGTCGGAGATCAGGCCCACCACCACTGTGTCATCCGCAAACTTGATGATGGTGTTGAGCTGAACCTGGCCACACAGTCATGTGTGTACAGGGAGTACAGTAGGGCGCTGCGGACGCAACCCTTGGGATCCTGTGTTCAGGGTGAGGGATTTGGAGGTGTGTCTGCCCACCCTGACCACCTGTGGCCTGGCGGTCAGGAAGTCCAGGATCCAAGCACACAGGGGTGTTCAGTCCCAGCTCAATCAGCTTGCCGGCCAGTCTGGAGGGGACTATGGTGTTGAAAGCTGAACTATAATCAATGAACAGCAGTCTCACATAGCCCCCCCTCTGGCTGTCCAGATGAGAGAGTGTGGTGTGCAGTACCTGGGAGACAGCATCATCCGTGGATCTGTTTGGGCGATAAGCAAACTGCAGCGGGTCCATGGAGGAAGGGAGGAAGGCGCAGATGTAGTCCTTTATCAGCCTCTCAGCATTTCATGACCACCGAGGTGAGGGCCACCGGTCGGTAGTCATTCATACATGCTGGAGAAGCATTCTTGGGCACAGGGACAATAGTGGATCTCTTGAAGCAGGCGGGGACCACGGACTCAGCCAGGAGAGGTTGAATATTGTGGTGAACACTGGAGCTAGCTGGTTAGCACAGGTCTTCAGTACTCGCCCAGATATGCCATCTGGACCTGCAGCTTTCCTGGTGTTCACCCTCAACAGAGCCCTCCTCACACTGTGCTCGGTCACAGAGAGTGTGTGTTCATCCCCAGCGGTAGAACTCACCTCGGCTACGCTTAACGGTGTTGTTGTTAGCGGCGAGCTAGCGCTGTTGTTGCTAGCCTCAAACCGTGCATAAAATGAGTTCAGGTCGTCCGCTAGGGATGCGTCGGCACTCACCATTGCGCGGGGTCTGCTCTGGTAGTTTGTGATAGTCCGTAGCCCCTGCCATAGGCGCCTGGTGTTGCGCTGCTCCATCTGTGATTCCACTCTGTCTCGGTACCTCCTTTTGGCGTCCTTCACCGCCCTCCTCAGTCCATAGACCGCTGCCTTGTACTCGTCCATGTTGCCGGATACAAGACCGGAGTTATAGGCAGCAGTACGGGCGTTCACAGATTCACGGATGGATCTATCAACCCACGGCTTTTGGTTAGGAAAGACCCTAACTTTTACCGTGGGGACGATGGTGTCCGTTAGCGTTGCTATGAGGCTCATTGCTACTTCCATAAACTCGCTGACGTCACTGGAACTGGATTGGATCATGTCCCAGTCGACGATACTCAGAGCGTCCTGTAGCTCAGCCTCTGATTGGTCAGACCACCGCATTCGTTCCTCGTCACTACCGCTTCCTTGCGATCCTTTGTTTATACTCCGGAAGCAGAAAAATGGCGGCATGGTCTGATTTCCTAACGGAGGAGAGAGACAGCCTTGTAGCCTCTCTTGAATGGCGTATAGCAGTGGTCCAACGTTCTTTCCTCTGGTAGCACACGTAATGTGCTGGTGAAAGTTCGGCATGACTTTTTAGGTTTGCCTTGTTAAAGTCCCCAGCCACCACCACAGCGCGTCGGGATACTTGTTCTGATGCCGACATAACACATCATGTAGGTCCGATAGTGCTACGTCGGTGTCCGCTTGTGGTGGAATGTAGACGGCTGTGGTGATGACCGAGCTGAACTCCCGGGAAGGTAGAATGGACGGCATGAGATCGTCAGATGTTCCAGGTTCGGCGAGCAGGAACGAGAAAGAGTCTTAATGTTCTTGGGGTCACACCACATGTTGTTTGTCATGAAGCAAACCCCTCCACCCTTAGATTTACCAGACTCTTCCGTTCTGTCTGCACGGAAAACAGAGAAGGACTCGGTTGGGCATATGACTCGATCCGGCACCAGCGGGGTCAGCCATGTTTCCGTCAGGCAAAAGATGTTACAATCCCGCATGTCCCGTTGGAATCTGATCCTTGCCCTAAAATCATCCATCTTATTTTCCAGAGACTGGACGTTAGCAAGAAGGATGCTGGGCAAAGGTGGACGGTGGGCTTGAACTCTCAGTCTGTTCCGAATTCCGCTCCGTTTCCCTCGATGTTTCGTCGTCTCCCCGTAGTAGCGGCTCCACTGTTGTTGTTGTGGTTCGCTCGTACGATCTCTGCCGGCCACGCTGGATCGATGGAAAAAGTGGACAAAAACCCTTGTTTTGCGCAAAAGTTTATGTCCAAAAGTGTGCTGCGGTCGTATGTTGTTAGTGCCGATGTGTTTGTGGCAAAGAAAATATTAAAAATAAACACAAAAACTAAAAGAGCGCACAATCTCCGCGGAGCTGCCGCGACGGCGACTGGACACAGCCGCGCCATCTTTCTGTTAAGGGATTGTGGTGATAAGAGAGTGATAGAGAGTGATAGAGAGAGAGAGAGTGATAGAGAGAGAGAGAGAGAGTGATAGAGAGTGATAGAGAGAGAGAGAGAGTGGTAGAGTGAGAGAGAGTGATAGAGAGAGAGTGGTAGAGAGTGATATAGAGAGAGAGAGAGAGTGGTAGAGTGAGAGAGAGTGGTAGAGACTGATAGAGAGAGAGAGAGAGTGATAGAGAGAGAGAGTGGTGGGTGAGAGAGGTGGTAGAGACTGATGGAGTGGTGAGAGTGGTGAGAGTGATAGAGAGAGAGAGGTGGTGGGTGAGAGAGAGTGGTGAGACTGATAGAGAGAGAGAGTGATAGAGACTGATAGAGAGAGAGAGAGAGTGATAGAGACTGATAGAGAGAGAGAGAGAGTGGTAGAGTGAGAGAGAGTGATAGAGAGAGAGTGGTAGAGAGTGAGAGAGAGAGAGAGAGAGAGTGAGAGATAGAGAGTGGTAGAGTGAGAGAGAGAGAGTGGTAGAGAGTGAGAGAGAGAGAGAGAGAGAGAGTGGTAGAGAGTGATAGAGAGAGAGAGAGTGATGAGAGTGATGGAGAGAGTGGTAGAGACTGAGAGAGAGTGATAGAGAGTGATGGAGAGAGAGAGTGGTGAGAGGTGAGAGAGAGTGGTAGAGAGTGATAGAGAGAGAGAGAGAGAGAGAGAGATAGAGAGTGGTAGAGTGAGAGAGAGTGATAGAGACAGAGTGAGGTGATAGAGAGAGAGAGTGGGTGATAGAGAGAGAGAGTGGATGTGGAGAGAGAGTGATAGAGAGAGAGAGTGGTGGAGTGAGAGAGGTGGTAGAGTGAGAGAGAGTGGTAGAGACTGATAGAGAGAGAGAGAGAGTGATAGAGAGTGATAGAGAGAGAGAGAGAGTGGTAGAGTGAGAGAGAGTGGTAGAGACTGATAGAGAGTGGTAGAGAGTGGTAGAGAGTGATAGAGAGAGAGAGAGAGTGGTAGAGTGAGAGAGAGTGGTAGAGACTGATAGAGAGAGAGAGAGAGTGATAGAGACTGATAGAGAGAGAGAGAGAGTGATAGAGACTGATAGAGAGAGAGAGAGAGTGGTAGAGTGAGAGAGAGTGGTAGAGACTGAGAGAGAGTGATAGAGAGTGATAGAGAGAGAGAGAGAGAGATTCTCCTGATTGGCTGTCGTAGAGAGACGTTACTTGTCAGCGTGAGGAAGCCAGCGCAGCAGCCTCCCCCAGGTCCTAGTGCCCGGGCGTTACATGGTTACTTTTGATGAGAGGCTGTTGGATTGTGATTTAAAGGATCATACGAACCAGAACACACACATGTAGCGTGTTAGAGTTATACAAAACGTGAGAAACTAGAGCTTAGAAACTGAAGCCCGCCTAAAATAGAGCTAACGACGCCGCCGCCACAGCATAAACACGACAGCACTCTATCACACACACACACACACACACACACACACACACACACACACACACACACACACACACACACACACACACACACACACACACACACACACACACACACACACACACACACCCTCTCTTATGAACACGGCCTCACGTGCAACCCCCCCCCCCCCTCACCGTGGTGAGATGTCGCAGCCCTGCTGCATGAAGGCCCCCAGGGAGAACCACAGCGAGTTGAAGATGCCGAACTCGTTGGGCGGCTGGTCGGTCGGGCCGAGCTCCGCCGTGCCCTCCTCCGGCTCCTCGGCGTGCCACTCGTACGGACTGAAGCGACTCACCTGGACGCACACACACACACAGGGCGGGGGGGGGGGGGGGGTCTGTTAGAAACACACACATCTCCGTCTCTATGCAGACGACACGCTGTCGTGTAGAGACGCCGACCTCATCTCGACACACGCAAACTTACATAACTTAAATGAACTAGAACGGGCACTCGGTAGAGCGCATACCTTCGCATGACCTTTTCATGACCTTGACCTTGACCTTTGACCCGATCGATCCCAAAATCTAATCAAATGCTCCCCGGATAATAACCAATCATCCCACCAAATTTCATGCGATTCGGTTTAATACCTTTTGAGTTATGCAAATAACACACATACAAATAAATAAATAAATACACAGCGATCAAAACACAACCTTCCGCATTCTCGAATGCGAAGGTAATTATCAGTGTTTCTTGCACACGGCTTAGTCTGTGGTTGTATTTCTACGCAGATGGATCGAGTCGAGGAGGTTAAGGCAACGCACTTGAACAGTTATTACTTTATTTCGTTTATCGAAGGGTTGTCAATAATCTTTAACGCATACGCACAAAAACAGACACACACGCCTCCGTCTCTATGCAGACGATCTGGTGTCGTCGAGAGACGCCGACCTCATCTCGACACACGCAAACTTGCATAACTCATATTATTTATCCGTGTTTCTGCACACGGCTGAGTCTGTGACTGTATTTCTGTCCAGATGAGACGTCTTTATGAACCTTTCTTCAACAGTTTGCAGTTGAGGAGGTTATAGCAACGCACTTGAACAGTTATTACTTTATCTAATTTATTCAAAGGTTGTAAATAACACATAAACACAAAAACAGACTTTTCTGGAAGCCACAACACGCCTCCGTCTATAAGCAGACGATCCGGTGTCGTGTCGTGACGCCGACCTCATCTTGATACGTAAACTTGCATCTCTCAAATTAATTATTTGCATTTCTTGTGGTTGTGTTTCTGTTCAGAGGAGGTAAGGGCAACGCACTCCAACAGTTATTACATTACATAATGTACTGAAGGGTTGTAATAATAATGTTTGATGCATCCACACCGTGTCCTCCCAGAAACATCCACTGAGGACACAATGCACACATTAGATAAAGTGCATCAATAATCTCCCAGTTGACCAGAACGACTTCTGCTCAGCAGAAAATGTTTTCCTGTAAGAGTGATGGTCAGAGTCCAGAAACTGGATTATCATTTTCTTAAACCTCTTCCACTCACGTATATATATATATATAAATATATACACACGTATATATATATATATATATATAATATAATAATAATAATATATAAATGGAGAGAGAAATATATATAAACATATATATAAATAGAAAGAGCAATATAAATGTATATATACAGGACTGTCTCAGAAAATTAGAATATTGTGATGAAGTTCTTTATTTTCTGTAATGCAATTAAAAAAACAAAAATGTCATGCATTCTGGATTCATTACAAATCAACTGAAATATTGCAAGCCTTTTATTCTTTTAATATTGCTGATTATGGCTTACAGCTTAAGAAAACTAAAATATCCTATCTCTAAATATTAGAATATCATGAAAAAGTATACTAGTAGGGTATTAAACAAATCACTTGAATTGTCTAATTAACTCGAAACACCTGCAAGGGTTTCCTGAGCCTTGACAAACACTCAGCTGTTATAAATCTTTTTTTTTACTTGGTCTGAGGAAATATTAAAATTTTATGAGATAGGATTTTAGAGTTTTCTTAAGCTGTAAGCCATAATCAGCAATATTAAAAGAATAAAAGGCTTGCAATATTTCAGTTGATTTGTAATGAATCCAGAATGAATGACATTTTTGTTTTTTTAATTGCATTACAGAAAATAAAGAACTTTATCACAATATTCTAATTTTCTGAGACAGTCCTGTATATATATCTATAAAAAAATATATATAGTTATATATGAATATATATAAATAGAGAGAGAAATATATATATATATAAAACATATATATATATATAGTTATATATAAATATATATAAATAGAGAGAAATATATATATATAATAAAAAAGAATATATATATATAGTTATATATAAATATATATAAATAGAGAGAGAAATATATGTATATATACACACATACAAATATATACACATATATGTATATATCTATGTATATATAGAGAGATTTATATAAAGATATATATATATATATATATAAAAAGAGAGAGCAATATATATATATATATAAATAAAGAGAGAAATTTATATAAATATATATATTAATGTAATGAACCCAGACACGAGGGCGTTAGATGTTCAACAAGTCTGAAGCAGAACTAGTGGTGAGTTCTTCATGGTGAAGGAGTTGAGAACTGTTTCTACGGAGATAAGCCCCGCCCCTCTAAGCCCCGCCCCTATAAGCCCCGCCTGCTGGCTGTGGCTCACCAGGAACAGCACCACGCTGACCCCGATGTAGGCGAACACGATGCACATCCAGATCTCATAGGCCAGCGGGTCGAGGAAGGAGAACACGCCGGGTTTGGACTTCTGCGGCTTCTTGATCATGATGCTGATGCCCAGCGACATGAAGGGCTTGGAGAAGTCGATCACCTCCTCCCGCACCAGCGTGATGGTCAGCGGCGCCACCGCGATCTCCGCCTTCTGCACGGGACACGGGGACAACCGGCGGGGGGCTTAGTGACCTCATATTTTTTTTTTCATTTACAAAAAAATAATTAAAAAATTATATATATATATATATATATATATATATATAATTTAGCATTCTTTAATGTGCAGCGAGGAGAGGGAGGAGAGGAGGAAGGAGAGCAGGAAGGAGAGCAGGAAGGAAAGAGAAGGAAGGAGAGAGAAGGAGAGCAGGAAGAAATAGGAGAGAAAAGCAAGAGAATGAGAGAGCTAGAGAGAGAGAGAGAGGGGTTGAGGTCCTGCGGGGGAGGGGAAGACGTTGAGAGAGACGGAAGAAACCAGAGTGACAGAGAAGGAATTCATCCGCTGACGGAGGACACATTAGTCTGCAAGGACACGTGTGTGTGTGTGTGTGCATGCTCACACACACACACACACACACACACACACACACACACACACACACACACACACACACACACACACACACACACACACTCTCTATAGAAGATTCGACAACACACCTCCATCCAGCTCACTGAGAGATTCTTACACTAAATGGAATGCAGCCCCTAAGAGCGTCTTCTTCTTCTTCTTCCTCTTCTTTATCTTCATCTTCTTCTTCTTTATCTTCTTCTTCTTCCTCTTCTTTATCTTCATCTTCCTCTTCTTCATCTTCATCTTCTTGTTCACTATAGCAAGAGCACACTTCTACCTCTTCTTCTTCCTCATTCTCTTCTTTTGCATGCTTCTTCTTCTCCATCTTCTTCTTCATGCTTCTTCTTCATGCTACTTCTTCTTCTACCTCTTATTCTTCTTCTTCCTCTTCTTCATTGCACTACTATTGCGTAATGCATTTTACTGCCTGCATGTCCTTGAAGGCCCCATCTTGAGATCTTGTCCTGAACATTTAACTGAAGTGATCGTAAACAACAACAACAACAACAACATGACCTCATCCCGGCTCACCCCGTACACCAGCTCCCCCACCATGCCGTTCCAGATCTTGGTCTCGGGGTCCCGGGCCCCGTACTTCCCGTCCGGGACGATGGAGATCTTGTACTTGATGCCGATGTGCTTGGCGATCTCGGAGGCCAGGTCCACGCAGTAGCCCTCGAACTGGTCGTTGCCCTTGTACAGCTCCCAGTTCTTCTTGAGCATCACGTAGGGACCCTCCTACACACAAGCACAGGGGGAGGGGCTTCAACACGGGATCCAGAGGGAACTAGGAACCCTCCTAAAACACGGGAGGGGGAGGGGCTTCAACACGGGGTCCAGAGGGAACTAGGAACCCTCCTAACACACACCGGAGGGGGAGGGGCTTCAACACGGGGTCCAGAGGGAACTAAGAACAATCCTAAAACACACCGGAGGGGGAGGGGCTTCAACACGGGGGTCGAGGGGGAACTATGAACCCTCCTAAAACACACAGGAGGGGGAGGGGCTTCAACACGGGGTCCAGGGGGAACTAAGAACAATCCTAAAACACACCGGAGGAGGAGGGGCTTCAACACAGGGGTCGAGGGGGAACTATGAACCCTCCTAAAACACACAGGAGGGGGAGGGGCTTCAACACGGGGTCCAGGGGGAACTAAGAACAATCCTAAAACACACCGGAGGAGGAGGGGCTTCAACACAGGGGTCGAGGGGGAACTATGAACCCTCCTAAAACACACAGGAGGGGGAGGGGCTTCAACACGGGGTCCAGAGGGAACTAAGAACAATCCTACACACAGGAGGGGGAGGGGCTTCAACACGGGGGTCGAGGGGGAACTATGAACCCTCCTAAAACACCGGAGGGGGAGGGGCTTCAACCAGGGGGTCCAGAGGGAACTAGGAACTCTCCTAAAACACCGGAGGGGGAGGGACTTCAACACGGACTATTAAATAAGTAAACTAGAACGGGCACTCGGTAGAGCGCATACCTTCGCATATCACAAGATTGGGCATTGAATTATGAACATTTTGGCATTAGTTGCATGCCAATTGGACAAAAATGTATCGTGCTATGGTAAAAAAAAGATTTTGACCTTTCCATGACCTTGACCTTGACCTTTGACCCGATTGATCCCAAAATCTAATCAAATGGTCCCCGGATAATAACCAATCATCCCACCAAATTCCATGTGATTCAAGAAGATTTTACCTGTTCATGACCTTTGACCTTGACCTTTGACCGATCGATCCCAAAATCTAATCAACTGGTCCCCGGATAATAAACAATCATCCCACAAAATTTCATGCGATTCGGTTCAATACTTTTTGAGTTCTGCGAAAGATTTTGACCTGTTCATGACCTTTGAGGTAAAAAGTTGATATTTACCTTCGCATTGAAAATGCCGGAAGGTTATGTTTTGATCGCCGTGTATTTATTTATTTATTTATTTATTATTTATTTATTTGTATGCGTGTTATTCGCAAAACTCAAAAAGTATTGAACCGAATCGCATGAAATTTGGTGGGATGATTGTTTATTATCCGGGGACCAGTTGATGAGATTTTGGGATCGATCGGGTCAAAGGTCAAAGGTCAAAGGTCATGAACAGGTCACAATCTTTCGCAGAACTCAAAAAGTATTGAACCGAATCGCATGAAATTTGGTGGGATGATTGTTTATTATCCGGGGACCAGTTGATTAGATTTTGGGATCGATCGGGTCAAAGGTCAAGGTCAAAGGTCATGAACAGGTCAAAATGTTCTTGAATCGCATGAAATTTGGTGGGATGATTGGTTATTATCCGGGGACCATTTGATTAGATTTTGGGATCAATCGGGTCAAAGGTCAAGGTCATGGAAAGGTCAAACTCTTTTTTTACCATAGCACGATACATTTTTGTCCAATTGGCATGCAACTAATGCCAAAATGTTCATAATTCAATGCCCAATCTTGTGATATGCGAAGGTATGCGCTCTACCGAGTGCCCATTCTAGTTCTTATATGTTTGACACAGTGAAAAACCGCCTGGGGTCAAATTGACCGATGCGTACAAGTTGTGTTCAGGACAGTGAAAACATATCATGTTCATTTTATGTTTTCGCAGTTGTCCCCAATAAATTAGGAAAAGTCATGAAATATGAAGCAAAATAAATGATGTCAATAATTATTTTTAGAGATGTTAAACATTGAAAGGGTCAAATGGACCCCAGCAATTTAAACCTCCAGAAAATTCATATTGTTTCCTAAGTTTAAGTGTCAGGTACTTTATGTTTGTTTGTTTGTTGACGACCTAAATAGCCTTTTAAATAAAATAAAAAATACAAAACCAAAACCAACATGTGTAAAAAAGTTGATATTTCTTATGTTTTACACGGTGAAAAACAGCCTGGGGTCAAATTAAAGTTGTGTTCAGGACAGTGAAAACATGACATCATGTGAATTTTATGTTTCCCTTGTTGTCCCCAATAAATTAGGAAAAGTCATGAAATATGAAACAAAAAAATGATGTCAATCATTTATTTAGAGACGTTAAACGCAAGGAATATTGAATTATGGAGGGAACCACATATTTAAGCGTCTTTGTGTACTAGAAAAGCGCTATAGAAGTCTAAATTATTATTATTATTATTATGACATATTGCTCAAAGTGAGAGCTGCGAAATAAACAGAGAAGAAAAACATATTGCACCAGAAAAACCACGGAGCTGGTGATGAGGTCAGAGTTTCATCATCACGGTGAGACTCTGAGGCGTTTTCATCTCCGTGTTTCAAACTCGGCTGTTTGGGTTTGTTGAGATCCACAGAACCACGGTTCTTCAGAGTGATGCCATAGGAGGACCATATATGGTTCCATGAAGAACCTTTCAAACCAGGGTTCTTGAAAGAACCATTTCCATTAAAGAGTTCCATAAAGAACCTCTGAAGGTGTCTCAAAGAACCTTTACAAAAATGGTTCTTAAGGCCCCATATATGGTTCCTCAAATAACCTTTCAAACCAGGGTTCTTTAAAGAAGCATTTCCTTAGAGAGTTCTTCACAAAATATATGAAGGGTTCTCAAAGAACCATCAAAAAATGGTTCTTTGAGGCCCCATATATGGTTCCTCAAATAACATTTCAATCCAGGGTTCTTTAAAGAACCATTTCCTTAAAGAGTTCTTCAAAGAACCCATAAAGGTGTCTCAAAGAACCTTAAAAAAAGGTTTAGAGTTTTTTATCTCAATGTGACTCAACTGGTTTAAAAATAAATAAAAATAAAGAGCTGTTTTTATTCTATAAAGTGGTGTCGATATTTTTATATCTTCTACGCCTCAGTCTGACTTCACAAGCCTCCACTGGGACCTCCACATGACTCAAATGCTGTGAGGGGAAGACATGTACAAGAGAGAGGAAACACACGGAGAGAGAGGGAGAGAGAGAGAGGTGATGTTAGAGAGAGAGAGAGAGAGAGGTGATGTTAGAAAGAGAGAGAGGTGATGTTAGAAAGAGAGAGAGAGGTGATGTTAGAAAGAGAGAGAGGTGATGTTAGAAAGAGAGAGAGAGAGAGATGTTAGAGAGAGAGAGAGATGTTAGAGAGAGAGAGATGTTAGAGAGAGAGAGATGTTAGAGAGAGAGATGTTAGAGAGAGAGATGTTAGAGAGAGAGATGTTAGAGAGAGAGAGATGTTAGAGAGAGAGAGATGTTAGAGAGAGAGAGAGAGAGAGGTGATGTTAGAGAGAGAGAGAGATGTTAGAAAGAGAGAGAGAGAGAGGTGATGTTAGAAAGAGAGAGATGTTAGAGAGAGAGAGACGTGTCGCTGCTCTACATAGGAGGAGATGAAGGAGCATCAGAGTGTAAACGTATCTGCAGTGAGAAGAGGAGGCGCACAGGGACAGAAGGAGGAGTGTGAGGGAGAGATAGAGGAAGAGGAGTATGACGAAGAGGAGGAAAGCAAGACAAAAGAAAGACTGAACAGACAGACATGAAGAGGGGAAGAAAAGAGGGCGAGCAGCTTTGGAGAAGCAAACGGTCGCAGCTGATAAGACATGAAGCTCCTCCCACTGGAGGCAGCCAGGACTCTGGGAGCCAATCAGAAGCCTCCAGGACTCTGTGAGCCAATCAGAAGCCTCCATGACTCTGGGAGCCAATCAGAAGCCTCCATGACTCTGGGAGCCAATCAGAAGCCTCCAGGCTGCTCTTTTAGTTTAAACAGTTTCTAACCGCCGAGACTTTAAAGAAGTCGAACGGTCATTCATTCAGATTGTAAACAAGTCAGACATAGTTCATTCATTATATATATATATATATTCATTGGCCCAGAGGCCAGTCAGCCTCACAGCAGCCAATCAGAACAGGCGGAGCAAGAAGAAAAACGGACAAATATATATGAATATGATTATCTTGATTATCTTATCCAAAAAACAAACTTTGTCTGACTAATAATTAAACAGCTTCTACTCAACTTTTTGAATTAAGACGTTTTGGGATGTTTCCAAACCCAATATTTTTCAAAAAAAGTCTAATTTTTGTCATCTGTTTATGTAATTTAACCTACTTATATATATATATATATATATATGTATCACATGAATAATGTAACTCTCTAATGACACATAACCCTTTTCAGCTCTATGTGACTTTTATTACTATTTGTAATTTAAAACTGTATTAAACTCTCTTGTTCTTACATTACCACCTTCTGTAGTTTATTATTTTATGTTTCATATTTTTTCTTCCTTATTATAATGTTATTCATAATATTGATAGAAATCTTGAATCTGAATCTGAATCTTGAATCTACGAGCATCCTGACGAGGAGCCGTGTGGGAAATGAAGATTATTTAATTCATAAAAAACACGATTGGAGAACAATGTAACTTTTTTTGGTAATAATTCATCATAAGATATTTAATTAAATTCAAATGTATCCATTAGAAGTCAGAAAATCATTTATCTTGTAAAATTATATCAAAGCCAAAAAACACTTTAAATCCCTAAAGCTTCGTACAATAAGGAGAAATTAAAAAGCGTCAACAATAAGTCGTCAAGTCGTCAGTGACCACGAGGCGTAACAATGAATCCCTATTGTCTACTTTAATAAAGCATTTCTATTGTCTCCATCACAACGCCACATCTATTGTCTCCGTGCCCTGTGTGTGTGTGTGTGTGTGTGTGTCTCTTGTGCGTCTGTGTTAACTTCCTCCTCTTCCTCTCGGAGCTCTCGGTGGAACTGAAAGGCGGCGGAGGGAAAGCGAGTGAGCGTGACGGAGGAGTTTCACAGAGTGACGGAGCAGAAAGATGAAGATGAAGATGGAGGAGGATCACATCCCGAGGCGAGAGGCGGCGAAACACACGAGTCCGTGTGTCTCTCGCCTCCGAAAATTAAATAAAAGTGGATGAGGAACAGAAGGAATGGTTCATGCAGGTGGGGGCGTGTCTCCTGCAGGTGGGGGCGTGTTTTTGTTTGAATGCAAAACGAAAGAATAATTTATAAGAAAGAAAAAAACACCATTTAAAAACTAAAAATAAATATATACTGTGACCTCTGCCTCCCCCCGAGGGTGTGTGTGTGTGTGTCTGTGTGTGTGTGTCTTTCTGTCTGTGTCTATCTGTGCACGTCTGTGTGTGTGCGTGTGTCTGTGTGTCTGTGTGTCTATCTTTGTATGCGTGTTGTGTGTGTGTCTCTATGTCTGGTTGTCTGTGTGTCTGTGTGTCTGTGTGTCTATCTCTGTATGCGTGTTGTGTGTGTGTCTGTATGTCTGTTTCTGTGTGTGTGTGTCTGTATGTCTGTGTGTCGGTGTGTGTGTGTGTCTGTGTGTGTGTGTCTGTATGTCTGTGTGTGTGTTTAGTTCATACGTATGTATATTTGTTTTTCTTGGACCAAAGGTCAAAAGGTCAAAGGTCCCACGCGCTGCAGTGAGCGTCTCTGGGGACATTCAGTGCAGCTGAATTCATGTGTCTGAACTCCCGTCCTGCAGTTCCACTCCCGGCCACCGGGGGCACACTTCCACCCCGTTACCACCCCTTGTCTCTGCAGTACGACTTGAGACATTCCGCTCACACGAAGCGGCTCGAGACGAAGTGCCGAGAGTCGCCGGAGCCCGAGCGCCCGTGACTCGTTTTATATTTCGGGGCCTGAACTCGTCGGAGTTCACTTGCATTGTTTTGCACGCCTGATTGATTTAGACTGATTGCATTTACAGGACATACAAAGTGAAAAATCAAATGTCTGCAGAGGATCCAGCGATTAGCCACCCCCCTCCATGTGAGGAAGGAGGAGTAATTACAGGACCGGCGGAGGTCACTTCTAAACGGGGATCTGAGGTCAGTTTTAGATTTGCCTACTAATGAGACGTTAATGTAATCTTCCAGCTGGATAAGTGCCACTCCCCCTCCCCCTCTCTCCCTCTCCCTCTCCCACCTGGCTCTCTTCCACTAGTACAGCTCATCCTGCTGCAGCCGGTCTTTATTACTTGGACTCAACATTATGTCCACATCTTGTAATTCATCAGGCAACTATTAGAACAACAGTTTTTAATAGATTGTCAATCATCTTTAAAAGCGTCTCGCAAAACACTATTTCATGTTTTTGGAAGCACACCAGTACAGAAGCAAAGCCGTAAAACACATGATGTTATTATCTAGTGCTGATTAAACACATTCATGATCTGTACCTGCTACCTATTTATCACCTCTAATATCGGCTATTAATCACCTTATTTGACCTTCATATTTATGATATGATATGATATTCCTTTATTTGTCCCACAGTGGGGACATTTCAAAAATCACAGCAGCACATCAGAGCATCAATGAGAATAAATATAAAACACAAAACACAAAACTAAAAGACTAAATACTAAATATACAGGGGAAAATAAAGTAAAGTGCTGAGTAAAGTGCTGAGTTTGCCAGGATTTGCACTTCTTCCTAAACATGAACCTTTTTACGTGGAGCACATGGGAACATTACGTCCACACATTGAAATTCATCAGGTAACTATTAGAAGATTTTTTTTTTTAGACTGTTAATCATCTTTAAAAGTGTCTCGCAACACTTTTTGGGGTTTTTGGAAACACACCAGTACAGAAGCCATGCCCGTAATACACATGATGGTTATCCTCTGGTGCTGATTAACCACATTCATTCTGGGTACCTGGTTATTTATCACCTTATTTGACCTTTACAGTTGCACTAATCCCTCTTCGTCCGAAGCATGAACCTTCGCACGTGAGCTGGTGCGAGTTTGTTTTTGTTGAAATGAAGTTGTGCGATTGGTTTTGTCCGTTAAAGGACACGCACATTATCTGAAAATATCTTAAAAAGTGGAAGCAGAAGCGGCCCGAGGGTACGTCACCATGATGGTTGTCACGACGACCGTGAGGTTCTCCATCGACGTGCTGTCGTTGGACGGACCGCTTTCGCTCTGGACCAGCACCAGCTTGTCGATGTCGTTCCAGTAGCCGATCTGAGGGAGAAATATAGATATTTATATGGATAGAGAATGATTTCCCATTGGTACCCTAGAAGACATGGAGAGATATGGAGAGGCAGGACATCGCCGTCAGAGGAACGATTGAGCAGCTGGAACACAATCTTATTTCTTTATTATTATTATTATGGGCGCTAGATGTATTTTTTCTGAGAAGTTGCAACCGAAGCCTTGTTGTTACAAATAAGGGTTATGTTCAAACTCCTTATTTATGTCACTGTAGAGGTTTATGACTGGGAGCTGCTCCCCAGTACACGCGATGAAGAACTATTAAACTCACGCTGTGACGGTTCAGCGTATGAAAGCATTCATAACTGCAGCGAGACAGTTATTGTTTAAGAACTCTGGGAATAATTACGCAGTAAATGCATGTTTTGTTTAAACGATTAACAATCGCGATGGGTAAAAAAAGTAAATGTGCAGATTAAAAACTACAGTTATTATCCTTTCAGTGATCAAAGTGAACTTTCCTTTCGTTGTACGTGCCGTTATTTAGACGTCGCTCTTCAGAAACACGGAAGTGACAAAAAGTTAATGCAGAAAATGCGTTGGAACGGGGACAGTTAAATAACTATAAGAGCAATCAAAAAAAGCTGAATCATAATGTTATACCTAACAATTGTATCAACATTTTAAAGGTAAAATGGTGTCTTTAGCTGAAAGTATGAAGACATACTAAGCTTTTAAAGTTGAAAAAGTTTCAGCGGATTTGAAGCTTTGCTCCAGAGGAACCCATTCATTATTTAATCCATAACAAAATTAATCATTTGATAATGTGGAAAGATAAAAAATATCTGAAAATATACAGTAATAGCTGAAAGTTCTTTCAATATTTGAAAAATTAAATGATTGAATTAGCTGAAAGTATGAAGATCTTAGAAGCTTTTAAAGTTGAAGACTTTCTCCATTGTGATCGCATTCAAATTAATAACCATAAAGCATTTATAATATGAACAGTTGAAGAGTTAGAAATATGAAAATTCATAGCAATCATGAGCAAAAGGAGCTGAATATTTTAATATTTGAACAGTTTCTGTAGCTTAATATATGAAGGAGTAGAAAGGGTCCAAAATACGTACGGAAGAAGTTTATTAAACAATAGTTCTGAAGCATTCCAACTAATAAGTTGATTTGTGGTATATTTCCCATCAAAGTGTTGTTTATTATTCTCAGCCATGAGGACAGACAATTAACAATCGGGGTGGATAACAAAGTAAATATGCAGATTACAAAATACAGTTATTATCCATAAACAGATGTCCTTTCAGTGGTGATTAAAGTTTTCCTTTCATTTTACATGCAGTTATTTGGACGTTGCTTTTCAGAAACACACAGAAAAGACACAACGTGAATGTAATAGGTAGATTTTGTGGTATATTTCCCGTCAGCCATGAGGACCGCCTACCTTGCGCGGGCCGTAGCTCTTCAGCTCGAACACGTCCATGGTGTAGTTGACCCTCCGGCCGTAGTGGTCGAACTGAATGTTTCCAGTCAGGCCCTGAATACGCACCTGCATACAACGACAAACACAGTAAGAACTGGAGAGGAATCAAAACAACACCGTTAAAATCCTTCAGATGTTTAGTCGAGGCGATTTGGTAACAGACAAAGTTACTGGTGGAAAACACTCCTGGAGCAATATGCATTTATAATAATGATATTACTACGCTGGAATGCATGAATCATAGCTATGCTATCTGAGCCCACCAAAAATACAAAAAACTGCAATATAGAGAGTTAATTATTGAATGGCGATCGCAGAAAAAATGGTGACAGTGAGACGTATCCAACATCGAGTTTGATTTGATGAAATATTTAAGTATTATAACCCAATCAAGTGTTTTTAGCAAGGTTGTTTTTTTCCTCTAAAAATAATAGAAACAATGAAATAAGGTCACGGTTAATGTGGGTTGACAAATACAGGACATCACAATGTCCCCACAAGAATAACAATAATATAATAATTTATAATACTAATATTACAACGCTGGAATGCATGCATCATATCATTACTATCCCGTGTGCTTAGCTATGCAATCTGAATCCAGTGTGGGGAAAAATAAAAACTGCAATATAGAGCGTTAATTATTGATTGGCGATCGGAGGAACAATGGAGAATATGTGTATTTAAGAAATAGAATATTTAAGTCTTCTAACTTAATCATATGTATTCAACAAGGTGGTTTTTTTCCTTTTAAGAACAATAGCAACAGTGAAATAAGGTTACGGTTAGTGTGGGCTGACAAATACAGGTCATTACAATGTCCCCACAAGAACAGCAATACAAGTGTGTGTGTTAAGTGTGTGTGGAAAAATAATACAAAACACATAAATATCAGCATGTTTTTAGCAAGTTAGTTTTTTCCTCTAAAAATAACAGAAACAGTTAAATAAGGTTAACGTTAGTGTGGGCTGACAAATACAGGTCATTACAATGTCCCCACAACAACAGCAATACAAGTGTGTGTGTTAAGTGTGTGTGGAAAAATAATACAAAACACATAAATATCAGCATGTTTTTAGCAAGTTAGTTTTTTCCTCTAAAAATAACAGAAACAGTTAAATAAGGTTAACGTTAGTGTGGGTTGACAAATACAGGTCATTACAATGTCCCCACAACAACAGCAATACAAGTGTGTGTGTTAAGTGTTTGTGGAAAAATAATACAAAACACATAAATATCAGCATGTTTTTAGCAAGTTAGTTTTTTCCTCTAAAAATAACAGAAACAGTTAAATAAGGTTAACGTTAGTGTGGGCTGACAAATACAGGTCATTACAATGTCCCCACAAGAACAGCAATACAAGTGTGTGTGTTAAGTGTGTGGAAAAATAATACAAAACACATAAATATCAGCATGTTTTTAGCAAGTTAGTTTTTTCCTCTAAAAATAACAGAAACAGTTAAATAAGGTTAACGTTAGTGTGGGCCGACAAATACAGGTCATTACAATGTCCCCACAAGAACAGCAATACAAGTGTGTGTGTTAAGTGTGTGTGGAAAAATAATACAAAACACATAAATATCAGCATGTTTTTAGCAAGTTAGTTTTTTCCTCTAAAAATAACAGAAACAGTTAAATAAGGTTAACGTCAGTGTGGGCTGACAAATACAGGTCATTACAATGTCCCCACAAGAACAGCAATATAAGTGTGTGTGGAACAATAATTTGTTTTTCTTTTGTTCATGTTTATGAACATCGAAGCATTTTTCAACCGGTCCATAAGAAGCTGTGTGCCGACCTGTTTGAGCGCCCGCTCCATATCTATCCCTTGGTTCCAGGGAGCCGCCGGATTGGCCAGGCAGTCGCCGGCGTTGCCACGGCGACTGATATCAATTTTCTGACGCCGGAGGGTGCGGAAGGCCTCGGACATCACGAGGACGCCGTCGTACGTCAGAGACGAGGTGTACTGGAGGGCGGAGGAGGAACAACAGAGGATACACGTCATCGTTGTTACTTGTTTAAACTAAAGACTTCAGGATTCAGAGTTTCTGTTTCTAGAGAATTGCGCAACATTCAACTTTTCTCATAAAATTACTAAATCATGAATATTGTCCTGATTTGTTTTTACACCCAAAAAACATTGACTTAGATCATAATGTTGATGAAGTGGGACAGAAAAATAAAACTGACAATACAAAACAACAATACAGTCTAAGAATGTCAATGTATTTGTGGATGCATTCAAAAAAATATATATTTTCAGTGATGAACTCCAAATAAGTAAATAAAGTAAGTAAGTAAAGGAAGTAAAGGAAGTAAGTAAAGTAAAGGAAGTAAAGGAAGTAAGTAAAAAAGTAAGTAAAGTAAGTAAAGGAACTAAGTAAAAAAGAAAGTAAAGTAAGTAAAGGAAGTAAGTAAAGTAAAGGAAGTAAGTAAACAAGTAATTAAAGTGACTAAAGTATGTAAAGTAAGTAAGTGAAGTAAGTAAGTAAAATAAGTAAGTATGTAAGGTAAGTAAGTAAGCAGGTTTGTTTTGAGATGAAGGTTAAATGATTTCGTTGGATCTGAACCTTCAGTGAATTACAAAAGCCTCAACGTTAGGAAAGGTGAAAGGCTGCAAGGAGCTATGAAAGGCTGCGAGGAGCTATGCAAGGCTACGAGGAGTTATTGAAAGGCTGCGAGGAGCTTCAAAAAGGCTACAAGGAGCTATGAAAGGCTGCGAGGAGCTATGCAAGGCTACGAGGAGTTATTGAAAGGCTACAAGGAGCTATGAAAGGCTGCGAGGAGCTGTTATCTCTCCTCCGGTGAAACCCCGGGCCGTAGCGCTGATGCCGACAGATTCATTACAGCCAGTGCTCAGCAGCAGCCGGCCACCCGGCGGCGCTCACACGGAGGCAGTCAAACACACAGCGGGCCGCCGTCACATCACGGAGGAGGAGGAGGAGGAGGAGGCGAGGAGCTGAGAGACTCTGCAGCTACTCTATTCTCTCACTGACGTTCCTCTATTTGCATCCGGCACACGGCCCCGACATGTCATCCTCCTTTCATCTCGCCGCTTTGAAACTAAAGAAGCCTTTAGGCGTGAGCTGACGTACGGTGATTATAGACTCCAAACCGAAAGAGGAAAAACAACAACAACGGAGCCGGCACACAGAAACACCTTCGGGACGCATTCCACACTGAATTGTTTTATCATAAAAAAAGCTAAATTCTGGAAATAATTTCTGGTTCAGTTCAGATAAAAGTCGCCAAGACCAATCAGAGGAGGCTAAAGAAGACTTCTCAAATAGCCCAGTGCAAGTTTACTCTAACAGATGGATAAATAATGTATTGTCACATACATACACGCAAGCATGATATATTTTATAGAAATATATATTAAAAAATAAGATTTGTTTTACATAAATAATAATAATTGTAAATTAATAAAGCAATTAGAAACATGGAGAAACAATCGCAAATTAATTAGCAATTGGTCAGATATTTAAGGTACTAACGATCCGATGTTGGGAAAAGGGGGCGGAGCTAAAAAGTCACCGGAAGTAACGACGGGCGGATCAGGGAAATGCAAAAGAGTCCGGAGGTGGACGGTTTATCACCTTTCTACTTAACGCAGCTTCGTTGTGTGGAACAATTTAAATGACGTGAAGACTAAACCTTCAAAAATAAGAGCTGCACATCCACCGAGCTCTCAACATCAATGGGCTCCTCCACCCCCCCCCTCTCTCTGTGACGACTGACCAGGTGAGAAGACAGCTGGAGAAACTACACCAGCGCAGAGCTGAAGGTCCTGATGGCATCAGCCCCAGGGTCCTAAAGACCTGCGCCACCCAGCTGTCTGGTGTCCTGCAGCGCCTCTTCAACCTCAGCCTGAGGCAGGGGGAGGTCCCGGTGCTGTGGAAGACGTCGTGCCTGGTCCCTGTCCCAAAGAAGTCAACACCATCTGGCCTCAATGACTACCGACCGGTCGCCCTCACCTCCCATGTGATGAAGGTGCTGGAGAGGCTGGTCTTGGCCCGCCTCCGGCCGCAGGTGAAATCATCGCTGGACCCTCTGCAATGTGCTTACCGGCCTCATGTGGGAGTGGACGACGCCATCATCTACCTGCTGCAACGAGCTCAGTCGCACCTGGATGGAACCGGTGTCTCTGTGAGAGTCACTTTCTTTGACTTCTCCAGTGCATTTAACACCATCCAGCCACTGCTGCTGAGTGAGAAGCTGCGGGTGGCCGGTGTGGACGCGTCCACCATCTCCTGGATCACTGACTACCTCACAGGCAGACCACAGTTTGTCAGAATGGGGCGTGTGCTGTCTGGAACGGTGGTCAGTGATGCTGGAGCCCACAGGGAACTGTTCTGTCTCCCTTCCTCTTCACCCTGTACACCAGTGACTTCCAGTACAACACGGAGTCATGCCATCTGCAGAAGTACTCTGATGACTCTGCAGTGGTCGGGTGTATTAGGGATGGACGGGAGGAGGAGGACAGGGCAGTGGTGAGTGACTTTGTAAAGTGGGCCGATGAGAACCACCTGCGGCTGAACGTGGCCAAGACCAGAGAGATGGTGGTGGACTTCAGGAGGAAGAGCTCCTCCCCCTCTGAGTGTCCTGGGAGTGGACGTGGACATGGTGGAGGAGGACCAGTACCTGGTGGAGGAGGACCAGTACCTGGTGGAGGACCAGTACCTGATGGAGGACCAGTAACTGGTGGAGGAGGACCAGTACCTGGTGGAGGACCAGTACCTGGTGGAGGAGGACCAGTACCTGGTGGAGGAGGACCGGTACCTGGTGGAGGAGGACCAGTACCTGGGCGTCTCCATCGACAGCCGACTGAACTGGAAGGCCAACATCAACGCTGTGTACAAGAAGGGGAGGAGTCGACTCTTTTTCCTGAGGAAGCTTCGATCCTTCAACGTGTGCAGCGAGATGCTGGAGATGTTCTCCCAGTGGGCGTGGCCAGTGTGCTGCACTTTGCCATTGTCTGCTGGGGGAGCAGCATCGGAGCCGGTGACACCAGCCGTCTAACAGACTGGTTAGGAAGGCTGGAGCACCTGGAACAGGTGGTGGAGAGGAGGACGTTGAAGAAACTGCTGTCCATATTGGACCAACCGGACCACCCTCTCCACCCGGACCACCCTCTCCACCACCTCCTACAGGGCCAGAGGAGGACTTTCTCCAGACGTCTCCTCACGCTGCCACAAGGACAGATACAGGAGAACCTGCCGACGGCTATGAGGCTCTACAACAGATCACCTCTTGCCAGATCATAGTGCAATAACTACACACATTTCATTTATTTACACTACACATACACACACTTTGCATTTTGCACACTGTCTATATTTAATATTTTTATATTTAATTTAATTTGTCATTAGTATTGTGTATTGTGTATGCATATATGTTATACATATACATATATATATTATTTTATATTTTACTTTGTATACTCCTATATCTTTCATCCCTGTTTTTTTATATTTTATTTTTTATTCTTGTGTGTTTAGTTTATTGGTGCTGCTACTGTGACGACAAATTTCCCCTTGGGGATTAATAAAGTATATATCTATCTATCTATCTATCTATCTATCTAAAAGAGGAAAATAAGGAACAAGTTGTTGCGTTATGAGTGAAATCCAGTTTATATCTGTGTAGATGGATCAATCCCAATAAATGGCACCATGACAACAACCCATGTTGGGGTTCAGCGTCTCCCTCAAGGACATTTCGACATATGGGAGCCCCAATGCACCTACTGGTTATTTAAAGAACAAGAGGCTCCTCCCACTGCACCGCTACACACTGAAGCTACAACAGAGCTCGTCATAGAATGTCCAGATATCGCTGAACATTACATCACGTCATTGAGCTGACGCTTTTATCCAAAGCGACTTACAATCCCGTTACATTCACACACCGTAGTCACGGCTTCAGGGAGCAACTCAGGGTCAAGTGCCTTGCTCAAGGACACATCGACTAGGGCGGGGATTGAACCTCCAACCCTGTGATTGAAGGACGGACCTGCTACCCACCGACTCATCGAAGCTCCACTGAACGCCGGAGCTCGCCTCAAAAGCAGAGCAGCTGGGACTTGCCGGGCCGGGAAACTTTGATTGACGGCCAAAAGCATCGAGTTCTCCATTTGGGCCTGAAGGGGACGTCCAGAGAGCTTTGCACACGGCACTCTATGAGACGAGGCGGCCCGAGGCGACCGGCCCGGAGCACTCTGGAAGCATCTGCTGCCACTATCGAGGTGTGTCGTGTCCTGTTGTGTCGTGTTGTGTTGTGGCGCTAAATCTTTAAACAGGGTGTTTATTTGTTTGCAAAAGTCAGAGAGAAGGAGGAGAACACCTGGAGTTGTGTTCACGACGGGAACCACGAGGGCACGGCCGGTACCGGCAAGTTCCAAGAGAGAAATGGTGAACGGAGAGTAAAAGAGAAATGAAAATAGAACGGGCACTCGGTAGAGCGCATACCTTCGCATATCACAAGATTGGACATTGACTTATGAACATGTTGGCATTAGTTGCATGCCAATTGGATAACATTTTTACGCTATGGTAAAAAGAAGATTTTGACCCTTTCATGACCTTGACCTTGACCTTTGACCCGATCGATCCCAAAATCTAATCAAATAGACCTCGGATAACAACCAATCATCCCACCAAATTTCATGTGATTCGGTTTAATACTTTTTGACTTATGCGAATAACACGCACGCACGCATACAAATAAATACACGGCGATCAAAACATAACTTTACGCATTTTCAATGCGAAGTTAATAAGAGAAGGAGGTTTGGAATATGAACGTGTTAGGATACAGAACCTGAGAAAAATCTAAATGTGATGTTGACTGAGAGTTAACGAGGGAACACGACGGACGTGAGAGAGAAGCGTGAACCGTGACCGTAAATGATGTCATCGCTCAGGAATCCAGGCACTCAATCAGAGGAGGATCATCTAGGTCGCCTCTCTGACAGCCGGAGGTCACGCTCTGATTGGCTTAGGAGCTCAAATGCACTGAACCCCACTCTGATTGGCTATGAAGCTCCACCAAATGCCGTTAGCTAAGTGTTTGAAGGAAAGTGAAGTTCCACCATGCAAAGTGATATCCGTGAGGGTTTAGGGAACGGGGAAGCTCTTTCCAATCCTGATCATCTCACTCTTCCGGTAAGCTCTGGTTGCCAGCTCAACAGCGAGCATGACTTCTTCTTCTCTCCCTCCCGCTCCCTCTTGCTCAGTGTGTCTCATGTATAGTTATCCCCCTGCCTCCCTTAATGATAACGATACATGCAACAAGTGTAGTTTATTTGCTAGGTTGGAGGCAGGTCTAAGTGGGTTAGATGCACGGCTCCGCGCTATCGAAGCTCAGACAGCTATGCTAGTTAGCCCGCCCTCTCCCGTAGTCGGTGCGGAGCTACAGTCAGCTGTTAGCTGTGCCCCGGCGGTAACCGTGCAGCCGGATGGTTGGGTAACTGTTCGCAGGAGTAGTAAGTCTACACAGAAGCCCGCTGTGCACCAACCACTTCACGTTTCGAACCAGTTTTCCCTGCTCAGCGACACACCCGCTGAGGAACACACCCTGGTTATCGGGAGCTCTATAGTCAGGAACGTGAAAATAGCGAAGCCACGGACCAGAGTCGTGTGCCTCCGGGGCCAGAGCGCGGGGCGTGGAGTCTTGTTTGAAGCTGCTGGCTAAGGATAAGCGGAGATACAGTCAGATTGTAATACACGCCGGTGGTAATGACGCCGAGCCCGTCGGTCGGAAGTCACTAAAATTAATGTGGAATCGGTGTGTGCTTATGCCAAGACGTTGTCGGACACCGTAATTTTCTCTGGCCCTCTCCCAAATTTGCAGACAGACGAATTGTATAGCCGAATGTCGTCTTTCAACCGCTGGCTGTCGAGGTGGTGCCCAGCGAATAATGTGGGCTACGTAGACAACTGGAAGACTTTCTGGGAAAACCTGATCTGATGAGGAGAGACGGCATTCATCCCACGTTGGACGGAGCGTCTCATTTCTGCGAATATGACCAAGTTGATCACGGACTTAATCTATGACAACCCAGGGTTCAGATCAGGAACCGGGAGCAGAGTTGTAGTTTAACACCCTTCTCTGCTCTTCCATTCGAGCAGTTACCCACCCTTGACTTTAGAGTAGAGACTGTGTCTGTCCCACCGCCACTTCAATTAAATAAATCAAAAGTAAGCAGAAGAGGAGTCGTACACAATAACCTTATACAAGTTAACACAATTATTTCAGCAGTGCAACAAAATAGGTCTATTAAATGTGTTCTCCTAAATATTCGATCTCTGTCATCTAAAGCTGTGTTACTGAATGATTTAATATCAGATAATCACATTGATTTATGTTGCCTAACTGAAACCTGGCTGAGCCATGAAGAATATGTCTGCCTGAATGAATCGACTCCTCCAAGTCATATTAATACTCACATTCCTCGAGGCACCGGTCGAGGAGGTGGAGTAGCAGCCATCTTTGAATCGAGCCTATTAATTAATCCTCAACCAAAATTACACTACACCTCATTTGAAAGCCTTGTTCTTAGTCTTTCACATCCAACCTGGAAAACACTACAGCCAATTCGATTTGTGATTCTGTACCGCGACCAGGTCCATATTCAGAGTTTATATCTGAATTCTCAGAATTTATATCAAGTTTGGTTCTTAAAACCGATAAAGTTATTATTGTTGGAGATTTTAATATCCATGTGGATGTTGATAATGATTGCCTTAGTGCTGCATTCATCTCCTTGTTGGACTCGATTGGCTTCTGTCAGAGAGTACAGAAACCCACTCACAGCTTTGGCCACACGCTTGATCTTGTTCTTACTTATGGCGTTGACATTGAGCATTTGAACGTCTTCCCACAGAATCCTCTTCTGTCAGACCACAACCTCATAACTTTTGAATTTATACTACGGAGTGTACTCCGTTAGTCAAAAGTTTCTACACTAGATGTCTAACTGATAGTGCTGTAGCTAAATTTAAAGAAGCGATTCCTTCTGTATTTGATTCGATACCACGTCTCAATATAACAGAGGACTCCTGGTCTAACTTTAGTCCGTCCCAGATTGATCATCTTGTTGACAGTGCCATAGGCTCTCTGAGAATGACACTGGACTCGATAGCCCCTCTGAAGAAGAAGACAGTGAGGAAGAGGAGGTTTGCTCCGTGGTATAACCCTCAGACCCGCAAACTGAAGCAACGTCACGAAAGCTTGAACGCATATGGCGTTCAACTAATCTCAAGAATCCCGCTTAGTTTGGCGAGATAGTCTTAAAACATATAAGAAGGCCCTCCGTAATGCCAGAGCAGCCTATTACTCATCAATAATAGAAAAAATAAAACAACCCCAGGTTTCTCTTCAGCACTGTAGCCAGGCTGACAGAGAGTCACAGCTCTGTGGAGCCGAGCATTCCTATAAACCTTAGTGGTAATGACTTTATGAACTTCTTTAATGAAAAGATTTTAACTATTAGGGACAAGATTAATAATCTCTTGCCCATAACCAGTGCCAATCTGTCCTCAAGTGGAATGGCCTTGGAAACCGCTGTATGCCCTGGTGTATATTTGGAGGATTTTCTCCTATCAACCGTGACCAATTATTTTCAACGGTTTCTACTTGAACACGTCTACCTGTCTCTTGGACCCCATCCCGACGAGGCTGCTTAAAGACGTTTTGCCTTTAATTGGCGGCTCTCTATTAGATATTATCAATGTGTCTCTGCTAACAGGCCACGTACCACACTCCTTCAAGGTGGCTGTTATTAAACCTCTCCTGAAGAAGCCCACTCTGGATCCAGAGGTATTGGCTAACTACAGACCGATCTCTAACCTCCCTTCCTCTCCAAGATCCTTGAGAAAGTGGTCGCAAATCAGTTGTGCGACTTTCTACATCATAATAGTTTATTTGAGAAATTTCAATCAGGATTTAGAAAACACCACAGCACCGAGACGGCACTGGTGAAAATTACAAATGACCTCTTAATGGCAGCAGATAAAGGACTCCTCTCTGTCCTGGTCTTGTTAGACCTTAGTGCTGCATTCGACACCATTGACCATGACATCCTGTTACAGAGACTGGAGCAGTCGATTGGCATTTCAGGCACGGCACTAATTTGGTTTAAATCCTATTTATCAGATCGATCTCAGTTTGTATTTGTAAACGATGACGCCTCGATAACCACCAACGTTAATCACGGAGTTCCACAAGGTTCTGTGCTTGGACCAATTTTATTTACCTTATACATGCTTCCTTTGGGCAATATTATCAGGAAACACTCCATAAACTTTCATTGTTATGCAGATGACACTCAACTATATTTATCGATAAAACCAGAGGAGAGCAACCAACTCTGTAAAATTCAAGCATGTCTTAAAGACATAAAAACATGGATGACCTGCAACTTCTTGATGTTAAACTCAGACAAAACCAAGTAATTTTAATCGGCCCTGAGCACCTCAGAGATCAATTATCTGGTGATGTGGATTCTGTAGACGGCATTGCCCTGGCATCCAACACCACTGTAAAGAATCTTGGCGTTATCTTTGATCGGGACTTGTCCTTTAACTCCCACGTAAAGCAAATCTCAAGGACTGCATTCTTTCATCTACGTAATATTTCAAAAATCAGGCACATCTTGTCTCAAAAGATGCAGAAAATTGGTTCACGTTCGTTACTTCGAGACTGGATTACTGCAACTCCTTATTAGCAGGCTGCTCTAATAAATCTCTTAGGTCCCTCCAGTTGATCCAGAATGCTGCAGCTCGTGTTCTCACTAAAACTAAGAAAAGAGATCACATCACTCCTGCACTAGCTGCTCTGCACTGGCTCCCAGTAAAATCAAGAATCACTTTTAAAATTCTTCTCTTAACCTACAAAGCCTTGATTGGTGATGCTCCATCATATCTTAAGGAGCTTGTCGCACCATATTGCCCCACTAGAGAGCTACGCTCACTAAATGCGGGACTACTTGTAGTTCCTAGAGTCTTAAAAAGTAGAATGGGAGCCAGAGCCTTTAGTTATCAAGCTCCTCTTTATGGAACCAGCTTCCAATTTCAGTCCGGGAGGCAGACACAGTCACCTCGTTTAAGAGTAGACTTAAGACCTTCCTCTTTGACAGAGCTTATAGTTAGGGCTGAATCAGGTTTGCCCTGGTCCAGCCCCTTGATATGCTGCTATAGGCTTATAGCTGCCGCGGGACGTTTTAGGATGCACTGAGTACCTATCTCCTCTTTTTCTCTCCTTAAGGATGAATTTTCATCTCTCAATCACACGTTACTAACTCTGCTTTCTCCTCGGAAGTCCTTTTGACTTTACGTCTCATGGGGTCATCGGACCCTATGAGACGGCATAGATCCTATCTGCCTGATGGATCGTCTGGGTCGTGGAATTCCTGCTCATGACTACGCCACTGTCCTGTTGAGACTCCGCCCCTCCTCCCCACCGCCATCTGCCTGATGGATCGTGGAGGTCTCCATCGTGGAATATGCCTACTATGAACTATTCATACACTCTGTCATATTCATTGAATGTATTTTAACTCTAAATCTGTCCTTCTGTACACATTACATCTATTGCATCTGTCCATCCTAGGAGAGGGATCCTCCTCTGTTGCTCTCCTGCAGGTTTCTTCCCTTTTTTTCCCCCCTGAAGGGTTATTTGGGAGTTTTTCCTGGTCCGATGTGAGGTTTTGGGGCAGGGATGTCTATGTGTACAGATTGTAAAGCACTCCGAGACAAATTTGTAATTTGTGAAATTGGGCTATACAAATAAACTGAATTGAATTGAATTGAATTGATATTTAAGGATGGGACTCGTTATCGCCTTCGGGGGGCGTTCAGACCCAGGGTGCTCACCTTGGGGGGGGGGGGGGGGGGGGGCGTTCAGACCCAGGGTGCTCACCTTGGGGGGGGCGTTCAGACCCAGGGTGCTCACCTTTGGGGGGCTCTCAGAACTAGTGTATTCACCTTGGGGGGGCTCTCAGACCCAGTGTATTCACCTTTGGGGGGCTCTCAGAACTAGTGTATTCACCTTGGGGGGGCTCTCAGACCCAGTGTATTCACCTTGGGGGGGCTCTCAGACCCAGGGTGCTCACCTTGGGGGGGCTCTCAGACCCAGTGTATTCACCTTGGGGGGGCTCTCAGACCCAGGGTGCTCACCTTGGGGGGGGGGGCGTTCAGACCCAGTGTATTCACCTTTGGGGGGCTCTCAGACCCAGGGTGCTCACCTTGGGGGGGCTCTCAGACCCAGTGTATTCACCTTGGGGGGGGCTCTCAGACCCAGGGTGCTCACCTTGGGGGGGCTCTCAGACCCAGGGTGCTCACCTTGGGGGGGCTCTCAGACCCAGGGTACTCCCTCTGGTCCAGTTTGTTCCAGCGCTGCATCAGTTTGATGACGATGGGCCGGCTGAAGTCCACCAGCTGGAAGCCGGTCACGTTGGCCCCGCCGTGCATGAAGCGCTCCAGAGAAATGTCCTTAAATCCCTGAGAGGGGAACAAAGAGGCGTGGGGAGACAGAATGAGGGGCGATGCAAGGACAGGGTGCAGAATACAGGGTCTCTAAGGGGGGGGGGGGGTCCAAGACCACTTGATCGACCCCCGAACATCTTGACAGAAGGATATGTCTTCTAGTTTTGGCTTGCAACCAGAAACCATTGATTTCCATTGAGAATGGAACACTGGAACAATGGAACCCCCCCCCCCCCCCCCTTGGCCCCTGGGGGTATCATGGAAGTGGACGACACAATGCGGTGACCTTCGGTGACCTTTTGCTGACGAATCAAACTCCACATGCTCCCATCGGTGTACCTGATTACGTACACCTGTGTAATGCGGAGCGCCCCCTACAGCTGGGAGGTGGGACTTCGGAGTGAAGCGGTTGCGGGTCGGTCGTCAGCAGGTCCGTCTTTCAACCCCCGCCCTAGTCCATGAGCCCTTGAGCAAGACCCCTAACCCTGTGTAAATGTGTGTATGAGTCGAACATGAGTATAAGTGGATAAAAGAGTGAGCTAAATGTCATCGTGGAATACGCCGACTAGCAACTACGCCGTGGCCCTGCTGAGACTCCGCCCACTGCTCAGACTACGCCCACTGTTGAGACCACGCCCACTGCTGAGCTACGCCCACTCCTCCTCTCTACCTCCACCTGATGGATGGTGGAGGTCTGGATGGTGGAATATGCCGACTACCAATTCTTCATCCACTCTGTCATCTTCATTGTGTTGCTGCTGTGTTTTAATGTGTGTGTAATGATTCCTTCTGGTCACATGACATCTATGACACCTGTCCATCCTGGAGAGGGATCCTCCTCTGTTCTCTCCTCAAGGGTTCTGACCTTTTACCCTGAAGGGTTGTTTGGGAGTTGTTCCTGATCCCATGTGAGGTCAAAGGTCAAAGGTCAGGGATGTCTATGTGTACAGATTGTAAAGCACTCTGAGGGGAATTTCTAATTTCTGAAAATGGGCTGTACAAATAAACTGAATTGAATTGAATGTGATGTAAAGGGGGAGGAGCTTCAGGCCAAAGACAGACGTAGAGCAACATGTGAGGGTTGAGGGATTCTAGTCTAACATCGAACTGGACCCACAGAGACCTGCAGAGGAACCGACCTCCGGGGTCAAAGGTGGAACGCTTCATTCACTTATATATATATGTATATATGTATATATACATATATATATATATATATGTATTCATTGTGAAGAGATCCCAATGACGCCTACGGGAAGAATGTTTTCTACCAGACACGTTGAGCATCAATCACTCCGGGAGTCTCACCAGGTTGGCGATGATGTAATGGTAACCTTTCACATGTTTACCCACGCTCACCGCCTGGATGGAGAGAGAGAGAGAGAGGGAGGGAGGGAGGGAGAGAGAGAGAGAGAGAGAGAGAGAGAGAGAGGGAAAGAGAGAGAGAGAGAGAGACAATAGGTCATGTGTTTGATCTTTATTGTCGATGCAGGTGACGGTCCAATCGAGTCGCAGGATTCATTGAGTCTTCAGGAGACTCACTACCACCTGTTGTCACCTGGCTAAAGGTGGAGGCAGTGGTGATGCTACACCTGTCCTTGATGCTACACCTGTCCTTGATGCTACACCTGTCCTTGCTGCTACACCTGTCCTTGATGCTACACCTGTGATGTGGTTGTGAGATTGAAGAGCCGACAGTTTGGTTAAATAAAGAGAATAAAATGTAATTCTGCTCAACGATGACATCATCGTGTTGTCCTCGTTACATCTGGAGGGAAATACACATGTGAGACATTTAGGAATGAGCCTCTTCATACACACACAGACACACACACAAACACACACACACACAGACACACACACACAGACACACACACATACAGACACACACAGATACAGACACACACACACACACACACACACACACACACACACACACACACACACACACACACACACACACACACACACACATACAGACACACACAGATACAGACACACACACAGACACATACAGAGACACACACACAAACAGAGACACATACAGAGAAAAACACACACACATACAGACACACACAGATACAGACACACACACACAGACACACACAGACACACACACACATACAGACAGACACACAGACACACAGACACACACACATACACAGACACACACACACACAGACACACAGACACACACAGACACATACACATACAGAGACACACACACACAAACAGAGACACATACAGAGAAAAACACACACACACACACACACATTCACACACACACACACAGACACACACACATACACAGACACACACACACACACACACAGATACACACACACACAGAGACACACACACACACACACAGAGACACACACACACATACAGAGACACATACAGAGAAAAACACACACACAGATACACACCACAAACACACACACGCATATTTACATTTCGTTGCCTCTGTACTCTGGGCAATGAGAATAAATGTAATCCAATACAATAGACACATACATACAGATACACATACACACACACACAGACAGACAGACATACACACACACACACAGACAAACACGCACACACACACACACACATAGATAAACACACACAGACACACACACACACACACAGCGCAGCTGGCAGCCCGGCTCACAGAGCGCTCCCTGTCTCAGAGTGAGGACGCTTGCCAGCACCACAGAGCCCACTGTGTCGGGAGTGTGTGTCTGTGTACATGTGTGTGTGTGTTGACAGTGTGTGTCTGTGTACAGGGGTGTGTGTGTGTTGTCAGTGTGAGTCTCTCCGTCTGTCTGTTCACTCGCCACAGAAGCCAATTAAGAATCTGTCTCGCTGCTTATCCGTGATGCTGCTGCCGGTGTGTGTGTGTGTGTGTGTGAGAGTGTGTGTGTGTAGTTCTATGAGAATGTGCGTTTATAAGCCGGTGTGTTTGTTTGCTAACATTATGTGCCGGTTTGTATTTTTTGCAGAT
>NC_079407.1:27490507-27513007 GCF_029220125.1 Pseudoliparis swirei
CTGAGGTTGCTTCATAAAGGAGGAAGGAAGCATCATCCCTCCATCCCTCTCTCTTCTTCTCTGAGTCTCTCCATCCCCCTCTCTTGTTCTCTCTGAGTCTCTCCATCCCTCTCTCTTGTTCTCTCTGAGTCTCTCCATCCCCCTCTCTTGTTCTCTGAGTCTCTCCATCCCTCTCTCTTGTTCTCTCTGAGTCTCTCCATCCCCCTCTCTTGTTCTGAGTCTCTCCATCCCTCTCTTGTTCTCTGAGTCTCTCCATCCCTCTCTTGTTCTCTGAGTCTCTCCATCCCTCTCTCTTGTTCTCTGAGTCTCTCCATCCCTCTCTTGTTCTCTCTGAGTCTCTCCATCCCTCTCTCTTGTTTTCTGAGTCTCTCCATCCCTCTCTCTTGTTCTCTGAGTCTCTCCATCCCTCTTGTTCTCTGAGTCTCTCCATCCCTCTCTTGTTCTCTGAGTCTCTCCATCCCTCTCTTGTTCTCTCTGAGTCTCCATCCCCCTCTCTTGTTCTCTGAGTCTCTCCATCCCTCTCTTGTTCTCTGAGTCTCTCCATCTCTCTCTTGTTCTCTGAGTCTCTCCATCCCTCTCTCTTGTTCTCTGAGTCTCTCCATCCCTCTCTTGTTCTCTGAGTCTCTCCATCCCTCTCTTGTTCTCTGAGTCTCTCCATCTCTCTCTTGTTCTCTGAGTCTCTCCATCCCTCTCTCTTGTTCTCTCTGAGTCTCTCCATCCCCCTCTCTTGTTCTCTGAGTCTCTCCATCCCTCTCTTGTTCTCTGAGTCTCTCCATCCCTCTCTTGTTCTCTGAGTCTCTCCATCCCTCTCTCTTGTTCTCTCTGAGTCTCTCCATCCCTCTCTTGTTCTCTGAGTCTCTCCACCCCCCTCTCTTGTTCTCTGAGTCTCTCCATCCCTCTCTTCTTCTCTGAGTCTCTCCATCCCTCTCTTGTTCTCTGAGTCTCTCCATCCCCCTCTCTTGTTCTCTCAGAGTCTCCACGTTACATTTATTTGTTTTGTCTATTTCGGGTTCTTAATTGTTCGCTCTCATGTCTTCACGTCTCTTTAAAACGCCCCTCAAAGCCATTAAAGCCTCTTCCTCTGCAGCTCTCTCTCGCTCTCTCCCTCTCTCTCTCTCCCTCTCTCTGTCCCTCTCTTTCTCTCCCCCCCCGCCCTCTCTCTCTCTGTCTCTCTCATCAGCGTCTCTGTGCATTTAGAGAGATTTCATGAATCACTTTATTTCTTGTTTTGCAGATTCAATCTTTGTCTCATTTGCATAACCGTGACGTGTTGCTCAATCAGCACAAAGCCACGCGGCCAATAGCGTGGCTCCCTTTCCTCTCTCCTCGCTCCCTCCCTCCTCACCTCCCTCAGCAGAGTGCCACTTGTTTGACAGCCAGAACAGATGCTCACCATTAAGGACCGCAGCACAGCACATAACACACACACACACACACACACACACACACACACACACACACACACACACACACACACACACACACACACACACACACACACACACACACACACACACACACACACACCAATGAACCACGCTCAGGCTGTCGGTCCTGTTGCTCCTCTCTCGTTCCTCTGAATAACCTTCTCGTCGCAGACAGTTCCTCCAGACAGCCACAGAAACACCGCGAGAAATACTGTGAGCTCTCGTTACCCTGAGATCTCGTTACCCTGAGATCTCGTCAGTGAGCTCTCGTTAGTGAGCTCTCGTTACCCTGAGATCTCGTTACCCTGAGATCTCGTTAGTGAGCTCTCGTTATCCTGAGATCTCGTTACCCTGAGATCTCGTTAGTGAGCTCTCGTTACCCTGAGATCTCGTTACCCTGAGATCTCGTCAGTGAGCTCTCGTTACCCTGAGATCTCGTTACCCTGAGATCTCGTCAGTGAGCTCTCGTTAGTGAGCTCTCGTTACCCTGAGATCTCGTTACCCTGAGCTCTCGTCAGTGAGCTCTCGTTACCCTGAGATCTCGTTACCCTGAGCTCTCGTCAGTGAGCTCTCGTTACCCTGAGATCTCGTTACCCTGAGCTCTCGTCAGTGAGCTCTCGTTACCCTGAGATCTCGTCAGTGAGCTCTCGTTACCCTGAGATCTCATCAGTGAGCTCTCGTTACCCTGAGCTCTCGTTAGTGAGCTCTCGTTACCCTGAGATCTCGTTACCCTGAGCTCTCGTTAGTGAGCTCTCATTACCCTGAGATCTCGTTAGTGAGCTCTCGTTACCCTGAGATCTCGTTACCCTGAGCTCTCGTCAGTGAGCTCTCGTTACCCTGAGATCTCGTTAGTGAGCTCTCGTTACCCTGAGATCTCGTTACCCTGAGCTCTCGTCAGTGAGCTCTCGTTACCCTGAGATCTCATTAGTGAGCTCTCGTTATCTTGAGATCTCATTAGTGCGCTCTCGTTCCTCTGAGCTCTCGTTAGCGATCTCTCTTTACTCTGATCTCAGTGTTTTAAAACTAAATATGAAAGACAAAAGTAACAAAGTTTAAAGTTGAAGGTCAGAGGAGGTCAAAGAGATCCAGACACAAAACACATCCAGAAAAAAAGAGTTACAGGAAACACTGCACAATATTAAATATTGCCAACACTCAATTTTAACATATATAGAGACAATAAAACACTCTACCTGTAACACCCTCCTCTGGGTCTCCTCTGTTTCTTGATTAGTTCATTCCTTTCACCTGTCCTCAGCCACCCCTGTCTCCTTCAATTCAATTCAGTTTATTTGTATAGCCCAATTTCACAAATTACAAATTTGTCTCGGAGTGCTTTACAATCTGTACACATAGACATCCCTGCCCCAAAACCTCACATCGGACCAGGAAAAACTCCCAAATAACCCTTCAGGGGGGAAAAAAAGGGAAGAAACCTGGAGGAGAGCAACAGAGGAGGATCCCTCTCCTAGGATGGACAGATGCAATAGATGTAATGTGTACAGAAGGACAGATTTAGAGTTTAAATACATTCAATGAATATGACAGAGTGTATGAATAGTTCATAGTAGGCATATTCCACGATGGAGACCTCCACGATCCATCAGGCAGATGGCGGTGGGGAGGAGGGGCGGAGTCTTAACAGGACAGTGGCGTAGTCATGAGCAGGAATTCCACGACCCAGACGATCCATCAGGCAGATAGATCTATGCCGTCTCATAGGGTCCGATGACCCCATGAGACGAAAGTCAAAAGGACTTCCGGGAGAAAGCAGAGTTAGTAACGTATGATTGAGAGATGAAAATTCATCCTTAAGGAGAGAAAAAAGAGGAGATAGGTACTCAGTGCATCCTAAAACGTCCCCCGGCAGCTATAAGCCTTTAGCAGCATATCAAGGGGCTGGACCAGGGCAAACCTGATTCAGCCCTAACTATAAGCTCTGTCAAAGAGGAAGGTCTTAAGTCTACTCTTAAACGAGGTGACTGTGTCTGCCTCCCGGACTGAAATTGGAAGCTGGTTCCATAAAAGAGGAGCTTGATAACTAAAGGCTCTGGCTCCCATTCTACTTTTTAAGACTCTAGGAACTACAAGTAGTCCCGCATTTAGTGAGCGTAGTGCACCGAGAGGGCAATATGGTACTACAAGCTCCTTAAGATATGATGGAGCATCACCAATCAAGGCTTTGTAGGTTAAGAGAAGAATTTTAAAAGTGATTCTTGATTTTACTGGGAGCCAGTGCAGAGCAGCTAGTGCAGGAGTGATGTGATCTCTTTCTTAGTTTTAGTGAGAACACGAGCTGCAGCATTCTGGATCAACTGAGGGACCTAAGAGATTTATTAGAGCAGCCTGCTAATAAGGAGTTGCAGTAATCCAGTCTCAAGTAACGAACGCTGAACCAATTTTTCTGCATCTTTTGAGACAAGATGTGCCTGATTTTGAAATATTACGTAGATGAAAGAATGCAGTCCTTGAGATTTGCTTTACGTGGGAGTTAAAGGACAAGTCCCGATCAAAGATAACGCCAAGATTCTTTACAGTGGTGTTGGATGCCAGGGCAATGCCGTCACAGAATCCACATCACCAGATAATTGATCTCTGAGGTGCTCAGGGCCGATTAAAATTACTTCGGTTTTGTCTGAGTTTAACATCAAGAAGTTGCAGGTCATCCATGTTTTTATGTCTTTAAGACATGCTTGAATTTTACAGAGTTGGTTGCTCTCCTCTGGTTTTATCGATAAATATAGTTGAGTGTCATCTGCATAACAATGAAAGTTTATGGAGTGTTTCCTGATAATATTGCCCAAAGGAAGCATGTATAAGGTAAATAAAATTGGTCCAAGCACAGAACCTTGTGGAACTCCGTGATTAACGTTGGTGGTTATCGAGGCGTCATCGTTTACAAATACAAACTGAGATCGATCTGATAAATAGGATTTAAACCAAATTAGTGCCGTGCCTGAAATGCCAATCGACTGCTCCAGTCTCTGTAACAGGATGTCATGGTCAATGGTGTCGATTGGTTCATTCCCTTCACCTGCCCTCAGCCACCCCTGTCTCCTTGATTGGTTCATTCCCTTCACCTGCCCGAGCCACTCCTGTCTCCTTGATTGGTTCATTCCCTTCACCTGCCCTCAGCCACTCCTGTCTCCTTGATTGGTTCATTCCCTTCACCTGCCCTCAGCCACTCCTGTCTCCTTGATTGGTTCATTCCCTTCACCTGCCCGAACCACTCCTGTCACCTTGATTGGTTCATTCCCTTCACCTGCCCGAGCCACTCCTGTCACCTTGATTGGTTCATTCCATTCACCTGCCCTCAACCACTCCTCTGTCTCCTTGATTGTTTGTAGTCTAAACTACTACCGATCAATACTTTCAGGCATGGATATCGATCACTGTATGGATTTAATATTCATAGATTATGACAGAAAGAAACCTTTTTTTAGATAAGAAAAGGAATTTGGTCCAATGTGACGCCTTAATATAATCTTACAGGATATCCTGTGATGACATCATGACAATAACTCTCTAAAAAAGTAGAACATCTATCTCTACGAGCAACTGGAACTTCCTTTAGACTTGAACACTCAAACGCATCACTCCTCCTCACTCAGATACGTGTGTCATGAATATGATGAATATATTTATCAAGACAACAACTCATCCATCATAAGTGATGATGACAGACATGAAGCCTGAGGACCCATCATGTGCAACAGGGAACGATCAATATCCAATAAAACAGAAACATCAGATATGTTTCAGCAACGGACAAAATGTCAGTATATTTAAAGACGACAGATTATGTTGTAAATGCTTCTATCTGGTTTATTAAAATACAAAAAATCTAAAGATGCCAACGTGCGCCACGTTGAGTGGTCGGGACGTTTATGTCACAGAATGCTTCATCATTATGAAGACGAGGTAGAAGATAAGGCCTCGGGATCAATAATCCAGCAGGAGCTCAGCCACCTTATGGATTTCATATCTGATCCTCTGATAGTTCACAAGATGACTTCATAAACAGGGCGGTGATTACTGTGAGTAATAGTGCATTGTGGGTATTGTGTGTTGTGTGTGTGTGTGTGTGTGTGTCTGGTTGCTTGTTGATGAGGTCCTCATGTCTGCAGCTACACACAGAAATAATGGTTATTAAACGGTTCTTTAAAGGCTTTGTGGATTTACGAAGAACCATCACCTACTGGAGAACCATTTTGGAAATGGTGCCTTAAAGAACCATTTTTGAAGGTTCCTTGAGACACCTTTATAGGTTCTTTGAAGAACTCCTTAAGGTCATGGTTCTTGAAAGAACCCTGGTTTTAAAGGTTCTTCGTGGAACCATAAATGGTGCCTTAAAGAGCCATGTTTTGAAGGTTCCTTGAGACACCTTTATAGGTTCTTTGAAGAACTCCTTAAGGTCATGGTTCTTGAAAGAACCCTGGTTTTAAAGGTTCTTCGTGGAACCATACATGGTGCCTTAAAGAGCCATGTTTTGAAGGTTCCTTGAGACACCTTTATAGGTTCTTTGAAGAACTATTTAAGGTCATGGTTCTTGAAAGAACCCTGGTTTTAAAGGTTCTTCGTGGAACCAGAAATGGGTCTTCTATGGCATCGCTCTGAGGAACCATTTTCGGTTCCAGATGCACCTTCATGGTTCTGTACCTCTCATGAGGTGAGGCAGCCTAAGAATTCAATAGAAACGTATAGAGATGTGAATATAAGCAGTAACTATTTACACATATCTGTATTCCGGTGAATCGATAGAGGAAATCAATCAGATATAAATGAGTTCTCACAGAAAACTGCTCAGGAAAAGGAAAACAACGAGACGTGAGCGAGGATCGATGGCGGCCTCGTTCCTCGCGCTTCCTAATTACCTCGTGAGCGACTCGCCGTGGACGCCGTCACATTCCTCCTTCATCAATCCATCAGAGGCGAAGTGTAAAACTATAGATATTGTTTAAGTTATTCTCAAGTGAAAACTGAATCCATGCACAGTGGGGAGGTTGATGAGTTCCTTTCCTCTTATTTGACTGCACCAGGGAGGAAGTCATGCGTCAGCAACTATTAGCATATTCACTAACGGAGACGACGCCAACGGCTGAAGAGTCTGCCAAGCCCCGCCCCCTTACCCCCCCCCCCCCCCCCCACCTCTTGGGTCCTTGCCCTCATTTTCCTCAATCAGTGCTCTTTATTCTTAGAAGCTTTATTCATGCCGCCTGAGGGACAGGACCTGGAGGAGGAGGAGGAGGAAGAGGAAGAAGAGGAGGGGGAGGAAGAGAGGGAGGAGGAGGAAGACACAAAAGAAGAAGAGGAGCAGACGAAGGAGGAGGAGGAAGAAGAGGAAGAGGGAAGATGAGGAGGGAGAAGAGGAGGAGGAAGATAAAAAGGGGAAGGAGGAGTAAAAATAAGAGAAGGATGAGGAGGTGGTGGAGGAGGAGGAGGAGGACGTAGAGGAAGAGGAGGGGGAGGAAAAGGGAGGGAGGTGGAAGATGAGGAGGAGGAGGGAGAAGAGGAGCAGGAAGAAGATGAGGAAGATGAGGAGGGAAAGGGGGAGAACAGAGAAGAGGAGGAGGAGGAAGAGGAAGAGGAGGACAGGTAGATCGATGAAATCAACGAGAACAAAGACGTGACCGTGTGGCAGTTTTTACCCAGAAGCCTTTTCACCTGCCGTCCTTCAGCTCAGGAGACAAAGACTCCCTGACGCTCATATATTTAAATATATTAAGATGTTTGTTGAGCTTCACGTATGTTATGACAAAATGACCTGGCGACGTTGATGCCGGTAACCATGGTAACTCACTCCTGCCTGTGAGGAGAGAAGGATGAGGAGGAAGAGGAGAAATAGATGTTGCTATCAGGAGCAGCAAGTTGTCAAAACTGTTCATAAAACATTTCCTTGACGCCCAGACAGATGCGCCCGGAGCTTCTGTCTGTTTACGGAACATTCTTTCTTCGCCCTTTTGCATTTTGTCTCATCTATTTTCACACTTTTTTGGGGGGGTTGCATACGAGGTTGTTTAATGAAGGCGTGAAGCATAAAGTGGGAGATGTGATTTGGCCGGCACGGTGACATTTAAGAATAAAATACCAAATGGGCCAATCTGCTTGTTTTGTGGCGCTGTCACATTTAGACGGGAGAACAAATTGTACTGTCGGCCCACCGAGACGATGTCCGAGTGTCAGATCAATTCTTATTAAACTAAAATGACGAATATCGAAGAACCAGACCGTGTCTATTAAATCATTTATTCTTGCAAGAAGAGTCACCGGTACACGGAGTCCCTCAGGAGTCTGTGACGGTGAACTGAAGAGTCACCGTGACACGGAGTCCCTCAGGAGTCTGTGACGGTGAACTGAAGAGTCACCGTGACACGGAGTCCCTCAGGAGTCGGTAACGGTGCACTGAAGAGTCACCGGTACACAGAGTCCATCAAGAGTCTGCCAAGAGGGAACTGAAGAGTCACCGGTACACGGAGTCCCTCAGGAGTCGGTAACGGTGCACTGAAGAGTCACCGTGACACGGAGTCCCTCAGGAGTCGGTAACGGTGCACTGAAGAGTCACCGTGACACGGAGTCCCTCAGGAGTCTGTGACGGTGAACTGAAGAGTCACCGTGACACGAAGTCCCTCAGGAGTCTGTAACATTGCACTGAAGAGTCACCGTGACACGGAGTCCCTCAGGAGTCTGTAACGTTGCACTGAAGAGTCACCGGTACACGGAGTCCCTCAGGAGTCTGTAACGGTGAACTGAAGAGTCACCGTGACACGGAGTCCCTCAGGAGTCTGTGACGGTGAACTGAAGAGTCACCGTGACACGGAGTCCCTCAGGAGTCTGTAACGGTGAACTGAAGAGTCACCGTGACACGGAGTCCCTCAGGAGTCTGTGACGGTGAACTGAAGAGTCACCGTGACACAAAGTCCCTCAGGAGTCTGTAACGTTGCACTGAAGAGTCACCGGTACACGGAGTCCCTCAGGAGTCGGTAACGGTGCACTGAAGAGTCACCGTGACACGGAGTCCCTCAGGAGTCGGTAACGGTGCACTGAAGAGTCACCGTGACACGGAGTCCCTCAGGAGTCTGTGACGGTGAACTGAAGAGTCACCGTGACACGAAGTCCCTCAGGAGTCTGTAACATTGCACTGAAGAGTCACCGTGACACGGAGTCCCTCAGGAGTCTGTAACGTTGCACTGAAGAGTCACCGGTACACAGAGTCCCTCAGGAGTCTGTAACGGTGAACTGAAGAGTCACCGTGACACGGAGTCCCTCAGGAGTCTGTGACGGTGAACTGAAGAGTCACCGTGACACGAAGTCCCTCAGGAGTCTGTAACGTTGCACTGAAGAGTCACCGGTACACGGAGTCCCTCAGGAGTCTGTAACGGTGAACTGAAGAGTCACCGTGACACGGAGTCCCTCAGGAGTCTGTAACGGTGAACTGAAGAGTCACTGTTCCTGACTTTTAATTCACTTTTTTAAATACCCTGTTGGGATCTGCGCATTACTGAAAAACTACTGTTAGATATCAGGTTTGTGTGTAATTGATCTGCTTTAGTCAACAGTGAAAATGGGAGAACGTTACATTACAAAAGCGATTGGACATGGATGTCGACGTCCAATGAGGCACGAATAAAACGACCAATCAGCACGTCTAGTTCCTCGTCTGTGAAGTTGTGAGGAAATTAAATTAAAAACAAATGTCTCATGTTCATATCTCGTATGATTACTCGGGTCATCAGACGATCACACACACAGTGACACTCGGGATTTAGATATATAGAGAAATATATTACGTTCAGATAATACCAGGAATTCAAAGATTATAATATATATGTATATGTGTATATATATATATATATATATATATATATGTGAAGACAAAATAAACCACAGATGAGACCAGACTTCAACATATTTATATATCTTCAGAATTTATATGTAAATATATATATGTATGTATATCAATGTATATATATATGTATATACAGGACTGTCTCAGAAAATTAGAATATTGTGATAAAGTTCTTTATTTTCTGTAATGCAATTAAAAAAACAAAAATGTCATGCATTCTGGATTCATTACAAATCAACTGAAATATTGCAAGCTTTTTATTCTTTTAATATTGCTGATTATGGCTTACAGCTTAAGAAAACTCTAAAATCCTATCTCATAAAATTTTAATATTTCCTCAGACCAAGTAAAAAAAAGATTTATAACAGCTGAGTGTTTGTCAAGGCTCAGGAAACCCTTGCAGGTGTTTCGAGTTAATTAGACAATTCAAGTGATTTGTTTAATACCCTACTAGTATACTTTTTCATGATATTCTAATATTTAGAGATAGGATATTTGAGTTTTCTTAAGCTGTAAGCCATAATCAGCAATAAATCAGAATAAAAGGCTTGCAATATTTCAGTTGATTTGTAATGAATCCAGAATGCATGACATTTTTGTTTTTTTAATTGCATTACAGAAAATAAAGAACTTCATCACAATATTCTAATTTTCTGAGACAGTCCTGTATATATGAATATAAATATGTTTATATATATATGTATTATATATAACCAAGTATCTACATGTTAAGCACATTAATCTGTTATTATTCTTCACATAATGTCAGATAAATGACAGAGAATCCTTGGACTGGAGGTGAAATATATGAGGCATTATGGTTTTAATAATTTTTTTAAGGCCTCTAATATGTATAATTTTATAACTTTCGCAATGAAAACTGAACAGGAATGAAATGAAGCGGGAATAAATTTGTTTTGTGCACATGAGCGCAGCCTGGGGTCACATGTGTCCTTTGTGTTGAGCTCCGTCGTATCAGACGCGTGAGCAAAGGGCGTCCCTAATGAAGGTCGGGGAGTTAATTGGCGAAGCCGACAATGTTTTAATCCCATTGATATGTAAATATGAGGTTCTGGTCTCTGACGTCTGGAGAACTGAAGCTTCACCGAGAGGCAGAGGAACATTCAATCAACGCTCGTGATAAGAAGTCCAGCTTTAGGAGCTGCTGACCTTTGACCCTTCACAGGGAACTCTTTGAATAACTTTACATTTAAAATGTCAACACGACATAACAATCCTGTTTTACTGTTGTGACATTAAAACATATATATATATATATATATATATATATATATATATATATATATATATATTGCTTTTAGGTAGAACATCAATGAAGTTACCATATATGAGTCCTCGCCAGATAAAGGGTTAAGGAAAAAAACAATGATCTTTTTTGACACTTCACAGAATCAGAGTGAAAATAAACTTTACTTAAGGTCTCGAGGTTTTGAATCCTGAGGTTTTGAATCCTGAGACGCTCGACTGGGCAGAAAACAGCTGGAGGCAAAACTGAAGTGAAAGTATCTCATGAAACACAGTAACACATACACACACACACACACACACACACACACATACACAGAGACACACACACACACAAACACAGAGACACACACAAACACAAAGACACACACACATACATATGCACACACAAACACACACACACGCACAGAGACACATACACACGCACATACAGACATGTATTCAGACACACACACAGACACACACACACAGACACATACAAAAAGTGGAAACCTTGCCTCAACAATAAGCTCTGCAGCCACAAACATAGAGGGGAAGAGAGGAAGATGGAGAGGAAGATGGAAGAGAGGAAGATGGAGAGGAAGATGGAAGAGAGGAAGATGGAAGAGGGGCAGAGAGGAAGAGAGGAAGAGAGGAAGAGAGGAAGAGGGGAAGAGGGGAAGAGGGAGAGGAAGATGGAAGAGAGGAAGATGGAAGAGGGGCAGAGAGGAAGAGAGGAAGAGAGGAAGATGGAAGAGGGCGGCAGGGAGAAGAAAAGTTCCCGTCACCGGCCATGATGCTACCCAGAGGACAGGGCTGATCTGTGTGTGAGTATAGTGCATATATGTGTGTGTGTGTGTGTGGAGAGAGAGAGAGAGAGAGAGAGAGAGCTGTGAGTGACAGAGAGCCTTTTTACTCCAGTCATCTTTAAGCATTACTAACAGTAGCTAAGGCCCAGCGGGCCTGTCCGGTACACACCATTCATCACACACACGCACACACACACACCATTCATCACACACACGCACACACACGCACGCACACACACCATTCATCACACACGCACACACACCATTCATCATGGCAGACTGGGGCAGAATAAAGTGAGGAAGGAGGAGAAGCTCACTCACTATGCTGGACTCACACTGCTCCTTCATCTCCCTCTGAAAGAGTGATCACACACACACACACACACACACACACACGCACACACACACACGCACACACACACACACACACACACACACGCACACACACACGCACACACACACACGCACACACACACACGCACACACACGCACACACACACGCACACACACACGCACACACACACGGACACACACCGATGACTCGTCATCCTCCTCGACGTGGACCTCCACAGATAACTGGTATTATTTAAACTCCTTGTTCAGATTCAGGAAGAAATGTCTCTCATGTCTCTCTCTTCACCTCCTCATGTCTCTCTCTTCACCTCCTCATGTCTCTCTCTTCACCTCCTCACGTCTCACTCTTCACCTCCTCATGTCTCTCTCTTCACCTCCTCATGTCTCACTCTTCACCTCCTCATGTCTCTCTCTTCACCTCCTCATGTCTCTCTCTTCACCTCCTCATGTCTCACTCTTCACCTCCTCATGTCTCTCTCTTCACCTCCTCATGTCTCTCTCTTCACCTCCTCATGTCTCTCTCTTCACCTCCTCATGTCTCACTCTTCACCTCCTCACGTCTCTCTCTTCACCTCCTCACGTCTCTCTCTTCACCTCCTCACATCTCTCTCTTCACCTCCTCACGTCTCACTCTTCACCTCCTCACCTCCTCACGTCTCACTCTTCACCTCCTCATGTCTCACTCTTCACCTCCTCATGTCTCTCTCTTCACCTCCTCACGTCTCTCTATTCACTTCCTCACGTCTCTCTCTTCACCTCCTCACGTCTCTCTCTTCACCTCCTCACGTCTCTCTCTTCACCTCCTCATGTCACTCTTCACCTCCTCACGTCTCACTCTTCACCTCCTCACGTCTCTCTCTTCACCTCCTCACGTCTCTCTCTTCACCTCCTCATGTCTCTCTCTTCACCTCCTCATGTCTCTCTCTTCACCTCCTCATGTCTCACTCTTCACCTCCTCACGTCTCTCTCTTCACCTCCTCACGTCTCTCTCTTCACCTCCTCACGTCTCTCTCTTCACGTCTCTCTCTTCACCTCCTCACGTCTCTCTCTTCACCTCCTCATGTCTCACTCTTCACCTCCTCATGCCTCACTCTTCACCTCGCTGTGTTTCACCCTTCACCTCCTCCTTCCTCCAGACCATCCATCTCCTCCTCCTCATGTCTCACTCTTCTTCTCCTCCTTCCAATATTAAAATTATAATAGTAAAAAATTAAATAAAATGTATTCATTCAGAAGTAATTTTAATTAATTAATTAATTAATTGTTTAATAAAAACATATTTGTATTCATTAACAACAAAAAAACAAAAAAATTAATAACAATATTAATAGACGTGTGTGCTGTCACCACAGATGGTTTGAGGCGGAAGGTTTTGGAATGCAAAAAAAACAAACACATTAATTATTAAAGCAAATGTGGCATTAATGACATCATACTTCCAGAAGCTAATGTAGCTGTCAGATATTAAAACATGAGCTGCAGACACGAGGGAATAAACCGGGAAGAGGGTTTAAAAAAAATATATATATTTTGCATGACAGATGACACTAATTAGCGAAGTGAAGACTGCATAATATGACATCATCTGCATGATTATAGGGGCGGCGAGTTTATGTGTAGTTACTAATAGCCGTTATTACAAGTAATAACTGACATTGAGTTTATTCGACGTGTACATTGAGGTCAAAGGAATGCAAGATGCAGATATGAAGTCATTATTGTATAAGTATTTATAGCACTTTAACTATGACTTAAAAATAATCACAGTAAATAACCGTGAACTCTTTTTCATATTGCAGTATTTGGGTTTTATGTGTGAAGCTGTGGACTTAGCATACGCTCCTTTTTTACTTCCCCGCGTGGTTATTGGTTTTATCGTTTTATAATTGAGTGTATGATTGGAGGATTTCTGCCCATTGAGTTCCACTATGTGGCAATATTATATATTCACATTTTAGAAGCCTAATTAAACGAATATTTTCAAAACATCGACACTTTGGCACCTGCAATTTATTTAAAAAGGAAAATATCAACACTGGGGTGTTGATCGTTTTTAGACTTTGACATTTCATCTTCATCTGTTCATCAAATATTATGATTACTATGATTGTAAACTAAACTGTCAACACGGCAATTTCTATAAAACAGCTTAAATAACAGAAAAGCATCCAATAGTTCCGTCTTGGTTACATGAATATGAAAAATAGTCGGTGCAAAGGTCTTCAGCTTCAGCATGATGAAGATGAAGATAAAGATGTTTTAAAAATGGCATTTACATATTTTTTAGGGGGTAATTTTTGCCCCACTGACTAAAATCCAGGAGCGTTCCAGGAGAATGGTGTTGAGTGGTCGGAGGACTGGAAAGACGCTACATACGTCTACAAGTCCATTTCCCATCATGCATTTCACTTGAGTCCACCATAACATCGGGAAACTTACACTGAATACTGTGTGAGCAGACGTGACTACGTGAACACGTGACTACGTGATTACGTGACTACGTGATTACGTGAACACGTGTCTACGTGAACACGTGAACACGTGTCTACGTGAACACGTGACTACGTGATTACGTGAACACGTGTCTATGTGAACACGGGAACACGTGTCTATGTGAACATGTGACTACGTGATTACGTGAACACGTGTCTACGTGATTACGTGAACACGTGACTACGTGAACACGTGACTACGTGATTACGTGAACACATGACTACGTGACCACGTGATTACGTGACTACGTGACTACGTGAGCACGTGATTGCGTGAACACGTGACTACGTGACTACCTGACTATGTGAATACGTGACTACTTGACTACGTGTGACTACGTGACTATGTGAATACGTGACTACTTGACTACGTGTGACTACGTGACTATGTGAATACGTGACTACGTGACTACGTGATTACGTGACTACGTGACTACGTGATTACGTGAACACGTGACTACGTGAGCACGTGAACACGTGACTACGTGATTACGTGACTACGTGATTACGTGAACACGTGACTATGTGAGCACGTGAACACGTGACTACGTGATTACGTGACTACGTGATTACGTGACTACGTGATTACGTGATTACGTGACTACCTGACTATGTGAATACGTGACTACTTGACTACGTGTGACTACGTGACTATGTGAATACGTGACTACTTGACTACGTGTGACTACGTGACTATGTGAATACGTGACTACGTGATTACGTGACTACGTGAACACGTGACTACGTGATTACGTGAACACGTGACTACGTGACTACGTTTATACGTGAATACGTGACCACATGACCACGTGACAACATGTGAACATGTGACTATGCATCAATGTCCTCGCTCTACAGATTCTCGGGGCCGTCGTCTCCAGGAGTCTGAAGGTCGCCTCGTGCTCTTCAGACTCCGCATTCCTTCACGACATATCGAGCCCTGTAGTCGAGGCTTTTTGTCATCCGGAGAATCTCAACGAGTGAGCAGGCGGAGTTTCAGATGGTGGAGTAGCACAGCGAGGCGAGGCCCGGAGCCTGAGGCGGTTGTAATATAATAATATGTCAACATTCTGGGGTAACTCAGTGAATCAGGCACAACAAACATGTTTAAATGTCAACGTGCACCCACATGGTGGCAGGTTGTAATATAGAGAAACAGCTGGTTCAGAAGGTTCAGGGGGGGAGTAGGACTACAACTTCTCTCAACAACTACACTTGAGGTGCCCTTGAGCAAGTCACGATGTGGAGCTCAAAGTCATTTGTGGAACCATATAGAACACAGTTGTCAAACACAAGGCCCGCCACATCTTTTTTCTTGGCCCTTGACGGCTTGAAAGAAACGTGATTACCTTCTCTTAAAGAAATTGAAGAAAAAATGTTGCATGCTTTTATTTCGAAGGTTTCAAAATAAATGGATTTATGTTGTAATTTTAGAAAATAAATAATTGTATGTGGCCCCTGACGTCTTGAAAGAAACGTGATCACCTTTTCTTAAAGAAATTGAAGAAAAAGTTCCCATGCTTTTATTTTGAAGGTTTCTAAATAAATGGATTCATGTTATAATATTAGAGACATTTTCTTATGTAGAATATGTCTACACTCAAATAAACAATAATCAAATGCAAAGAGAGTAATTTAACAGTATGTTCGAAGTGTTTATAAAGTGTTTCCGGCAATTTAAGAGGGCGGCCATGATGCTGATGTGGCCCACGGTGAACATGAGTTTGACACCCCTGATATAGAAGATCTGAAATTGTACGTTAGTCTCTTGTCTGACAAAGTCATTTAAAAAAAGCTAACAACAACAACAAAGAACATTTAGAAAACATTTATAAATTAAGAATGATAAAAAAACGTGACTATAATTCTGAAGCCAGTAAAACATGAAAAAAAGCTTCCAATGAATGACAGAACACTGCGTCACCATGGATCCATCAACACAGAGCATAAGAAGTGAAGAACATTATGTATTTAAAGAAGTTATCAGTTATGAATAACTATGAACTCTATAGAAGCTATTTTTTACCCTATAAGATGAAAGGTGTGAAAACAGGGGGATAAACTATCACATGAAACCCCATCACACATTCATTCATTCATTGTTTTCATGGTAATTTTAGTTACTTTTATCTGATGGATTTTAGGATGTTTTAATGATGTGATGTTTGAGTAGCTTTAAAAGCGCTATATACACTACACTAGAATGCACACGCACACATTGCGATGTGTAAATACACACAGATCTCAATAAATACCGTCGGGTTTGGATTGTGTGATTTATACTTCTTGGGGATCCAACGCTGAAGATTTGTTGTGTGAATCCAATAACTCATAAAGACGCTCGGCATGAGGATGTGGTGGTGAGGAGATAACAGGGCTTATTCCTTATCTCTACACAACTCATCACACTCCGCCCGCTTCTCGTCTTCCTGTTTCCCAACATGCAACACTCGTCTGATATCTCTTGATTCTGAATTGCAAAGCTAAAAATCAGCTGATTGCTTATTTCTACCAGATAACCAGAGATGCTCCGTTACTGATGCACACGCACACAGGGTGATGGTTCTGAAACGGTTCTTTAAAAGGCTTTGTGGTTCTACGAAGAACCATCACCTACTGAAGAACCATTATAGAAATGGTGTCTAAAAGAACCATCTTTTAAAGTTTCTTTGAGGCACCTTTATGAAGAACGCTTTAAGGAAATGGTTCTTTAGAGAACCCTGGTTTGGAAGATTCTTTGAGGAACCAAAAATGGTGCCTTAAAGAAGCATTGTTTAAGGTACTTTGAGACACCTATATAGGTTCTTTGTGGCACCAGAAAGGGTGCCATAAAGAACCATTTAAAGGTTCTTTGAGGCACCTTTATTGGTTTTTTGAAGAACTCTTTCAGGAAATGGTTCTTTAGAGAACCCTGGTTTGAAAGGTTCTTTGTGGAACCAGAAATGGTCCCCCGAAGAACCGTTTTTTAAGGTTCTTTGAAACAGCTTTATCGGTTCTTTGTGGAACCATAAATGGTGCCTTAAAGAACCATGTTTTGAAGGTTCTTTGAGACACTTTTATATTATAGGTTCTTTGAAGAACTCTTTAAGGAAATGGTTCTTTAGAGCAGTGGTTCTCAACCTTTTTTCAGCGATGTACCCTCTGTGAAATACTTTTTTCAGCCAAGTACCCCCTAACCAGCGCAAATAATCTTTGGTAAAAAAAAAGTAGTAATACACAGCACTGTGCCATCAGTGTCTGATTTATTAAACTGTCAACAATGAACATTGCATTAAACTGAATGCTTTAGCATTTACATTCTAATGAGAAACTTGTGCTTCACTGAGGATCTTTGTCAGTCTTGGTGGCAGGGAGGCCACTGCTGTGATTAAGTCACAGTCTGTTTCTTTGCTTTGTTTTGATCAGTCATTGCAGAGAAGGAGGCCTCACATAAATATGTGGAGGCAAAGGGCAGCAGCTGCTCCAAAGCTTTCCGTCCCAGGTCAGGGTGCTCCTGCTTCACACACACAACTGTGTGAGTGTGCATGTGGCAAACTTCATCTGGAGGCCACGGTCACATGACACTTTCAGGAGTTTCTCCTGATAAGTGACAGGTAGCTTCTGTTTGCTTCAGACAAGAGAAATGGGTTTCTCACCCAATCCAGCTGTACAGATTTATCCTCCATGTCAGGAAAGTAGGAATGAAAATCTTGAATCACGTTGGTCAAATGTCCCACGATGACCGACTTGACTGGAGCTCTGTCCACATCCTCACGAGAGAGAAAAGCAGGTGAAATCTCCCTCTGCAGAGGACCTTCTCCACAGCTCTGCTTTCTTCAGGAAGCCACCCACCTTGTCATACATGTTTAACATGCTGGTCTCCTTGCCCTGCAGAGACACATTCAGTTCGTTCAGTTTGCTGAATATATCTGCCAGATAGCACAGCTTTGCAAGCCAGTCTGTGTCCTGGAACAAGGTGGCACGGGGAGACCTGTGCTCGATCAGAAAGGTGTGCACTTCAGATCGTAATTCCAACAGCCGGCTGAGTATTCTCCCTGGAGAGAGCCAGCGTCCTTCTGTGTGCAGCAGCAGTGTGTTCAGCTCCCATGTCTTCACAGAGGCGGCGAAACAGGCGTGCATTGCGTGGCCTTGACTTTATGAAGTGGATCACTTTGACGCTGTCGTTCAAAACGTCATGGAACACAGGGCTCATGTTCTTGCACGCCAACGCTTCCCTGTGTCTGACACAGTGAGTCCACTTCATGTCGGGGTTTTCTTTTTGAGTCCTCTGGCGCTGCCCGTCATTGAGGCCGCTGCGTCCGTGCAGATGCTGCGGCAGGATTTCCAGCTCGTGCCGTTTTCACAGAAGAAGCTGTTAACATCAACAATGTCCTCTCCTGTTGTTCTTCCCTCCAACGTTTTGCAGAATAGAATGTGCTCATGAATGTCGTCAGTATCGATGTATCTTACAAAAGCAACAAGTTGTGCATTTCCACTGACATCTGTGGATTCATCCAGCTGGAGTGAAAAAGAGTCGCTAATTTCCCCCACAACTTGCTCGACTGTCTGTTCCCATGTTGTCTATTCTGCGGCAGACAGAGTCATTTGACGAAGGCCCAGTCTGTAACTTCTCCGCTGCGTTTGTGTCCAGCATGTCTCAGCCAGCACAGCAGCGGCAGGAAGGAGCAGGTCTTCGGCTGTGGTGTGTGGTTTCTTGGCTTTAGCTATGAGCAAAGACACCGCATAAGATGCCTCCAGGGCTTTGGCTGATGTCGTTGAGGCTTTACGCATCATTTCTTGAGATGACCGGAATTCACAGAGTTTCCTCTTGAAAAACTCAGGTGGCTTACCAGCGTAATTTGGGGGAGCAGCATCGGAGCCGGTGACACCAGCCGTCTCAACAAACTGGTGAGGAAGGCTGGAGCACCTGGAACAGGTGGTGGAGAGGAGGACGTTGAAGAAACTGCTGTCCATATTGGACAACCCGGACCACCCGGACCACCCTCTCCACCCTCTCCACCCTCTCCACCCGGACCACCCTCTCCACCCTCTCCACCACCTCCTACAGGGACAGAGGAGGACTTTCTCCAGACGTCTCCTCACGCTGCCACAAGGACAGATACAGGAGAACCTGCCGACGGCTATGAGGCTCTACAACAGATCACCTCTTGCCAGATCATAATATTTACACTATGTTGATCTGAACTTCACACATTTCATTTTCATTTACACTACACACATACACACACATTTCATTTACACTACACACATACACACACTTTGCATTTTGCACACTGTCTATATTTAATATTTGTATATTTAATTTAATTTGTCATTAGTATTGTGTATTGTGTATGCATATATGTTATATATATAAATATATATTTTATTTTATATTTTACTTTGTATACTCCTATATCTTTCATCCCTGTTTTTTTATATTTTATTTTTTATTCTTGTGTGTTTAGTTTATTGGTGCTGCTACTGTGACGACAAATTTCCCCTTGGGGATTAATAAAGTATATATCTATCTATCTATCTATCTATCTATCTAATTTGCATGTTTTGTCTTGAGATGGCGCTCACGATGGGCTGGCTTCATGCTACTGTTGGCTCACCTCTCCCCACAGAAGAAACACAAAGGCTTGGGTGGGTTGCAACTCGTGGACGTAAACGTTTTTTAGGATAATTAAATTAAATTTCCTACTTAATATACAATTCAGTTTATGAACTTACACTTGTGTTTTATTGAATATTTATTAAATAACTATTTTTAAAGGATTTTTGAATGGATGCTAATTTTAAATAGATTTTTTTGAGAACCACTGCTTTAGAGAACCCTGGTTTTAAAGGTTCTTTGTGGAACCAGATATGGTTCTTCGATTGCATCACTCTGAAGAACCATGTTCGGTTCCAGAGGGCAGCTTCATGGTTCCGTGTGTACGTCCATGAACCAGCTCATACTCTATCATAAACACACCACACATGTGGAGATGGACATGCAGAGCCGAGTGCGGCCCCACCTCCTCCTCTCTAACGTTCTCTCTCTGTTGTAGATAACCACAAACACACAGCGCGCACAAAGGCAACACACACAACATGGAATATACAAAAGCATGTGCAGAATTTAATGTGGATGGTTGGAACACACTTACACCCCCCCCCCCCCTCCCCCGCCGAGTCTGATCCAATCAGTCATGATGAACATGATTCGAAAGCTTAATATGGAGTTAGTGTCATATGTGTCTATTCCATATCCTCTTATGTTCTCTCTGTTTGCAGCATCGTACACTCAAAGAAATGACTCATTGGATGAACTCAATTAAATTGTTGGCAGGTTTTCCATCCAATAATTATATGCTACTCCAACTCAAATTTAGCACATCAGTGCAATAAAATGTAATTAAGTTAGTCCAACTCATTTGTATCAAATACATCTAAAATAAAATAACGATATTCATTAAATTAAATTAATTTGTGTTTGTCCAACTCAAAATATAAACTAACTAACGAACAAAATATGCAAACTCCACACAGAAGGAACGCCCCGAGTGGGAATTGAACCCACGGCCCTCTGGCTTTGAGGCGACAGTGCTAGCCACTACACCACCGTACAGCCCTGAAAGTATCTTCACCTTGTAAACAACTGATTTTCAGCTGGCGCATGCGCAAAGGGTAGTCCTCAATGAGACACATTTATTTTGAGTTGATATGCACACCATCTAACCTAAATAAATCTAATAAATGAACGTATTCATACATGTTGTGTTACACCCATTAAATATAAATATCTATTTTTGTAATTGATTGTTTTAAATGTTTCAAACAATATTTAAATGTGTCACCTCGAAGAAGGGCTTGAATCGCTTTTGTGAGTGTAACCTAAATAAATCTAATAAATGAAAGTATTCATACATTTTGTGTTACACCCATTCAATATAAATATCTTCGTTTTGTAATTGATTTATTTAAATGTATCAAACAATATTTAAATGTGTCACCTCTAAGAAGGGCTTTAATCGTTTTTTTGAGTGTATATACAGGACTGTCTCAGAATATTAGAATATTGTGATAAAGTTCTTTATTTTCTGTAATGCAATAAAAAAAAAAAAATGTCATGCATTCTGGATTCATTACAAATCAACTGAAATATTGCAAGCCTTTTATTCTTTTAATATTGCTGATTATGGCTTACAGCTTAAGAAAACTCTAAAATCCTATCTCATAAAATTTGAATATTTCCTCAGACCAAGTAAAAAAAAAGATTTATAACAGCAAAACAAAATCAAACATTTGAAAATGTGTTTCCAGGTGTTTCGAGTTAATTAGACGATTCAAGTGATTTGTTTAATACCCTACTAGTATACTTTTTCATGATATTCTAATATTTAGAGATAGGATATTTGAGTTTTCTTAAACTGTAAGCCATAATCAGCAATATTAAAAGAATAAAAGGCTTGCAATATTTCAGTTGATTTGTAATGAATCCAGAATGCATGACATTTTTGTTTTTTTAATTGCATTACAGAAAATAAAGAACTTTATCACAATATTCTAATTTTCTGAGACAGTCCTGTATATATGAATATATATATATATATATATGTGTGTCTGTATATAAATAGAAAACATTAAGAGAGTCCAGGGAACACAAAACACAGAAAGTCTGCTCATGAAAAATAGATTTGCTCTATAAAAAGAAGCCGCAATCTATACACTCCGGTCTTTTAGAGTTGGTTCTACAACAGCGGATGTGAGGAGGAGGAGGCTGAAGAGTAAAGGCGTGCAGCATCTCTCATGAGGGGAAATTACTGTATGTTAACGTCAGATTAGGTTTGTTCTGTATTTACATATATATATGTATATACTGTAGTTTAGACACCCAGAGCTTTCTTTTGTGTAACTCCACGTCCTCCTCTCTGTTCTTGTGGTTTTATTCCACATGACACGTCAGTCAGGTTCACGCTGCAGATCTAATCCGCCCGACGACCACATTACCTCCCCATACGGAGAATATGACTCCAGTGTGCCATCTGTACTGTCATTCATGCCCTGGAGGGTGTACGACTGTGTGTGTGTGTGTGTGTGTGTGTGAGTGTGTGTGTGTGTGTGAGTGTGTGTGTGTGTGTGTGAGAGAGAATACAGCCTGTGGGAGAATGAGCGAAGGGGGATGAAGGACATGTGTGTGTGTGTCGATAGGCGTGTGAATGAGTGAGATCGAGAGGGAGTGTACGTGCATGTGTGTGTGTACGTGCACGTGCATGAGTGTGTGTGTGTATGTGTGTGTATGTGTGTGTGTGTACGTGCATGTGTGTGTATGTGTGTGTGTACGTGCATGTGTGTGTTTG
>NC_079407.1:27518007-27523007 GCF_029220125.1 Pseudoliparis swirei
TTATCTAATCTAATCTTATCCTAATATCATCTAGATTGATCAACCTTGTGATTGTATATCTTCTCCCATTGCTGTTACATTGTTCTAATTAGCATTTATACTCCTGACTCATTGCTTTCGGACATCACAGTGACCTTTGACCTTTTGACCGCCATATTTCTAATCAGTCCAAGTAGACGTTTTTGCCAAAAAAATAAACCGCCTCTCGTTGTAAAGGCACACAGGGCCGACGCTTCACCTTTACATCTAACAATAGGTTACGAGTGTGAGTGTGTGTGTGTGTGTGTGTGTGTGTGATTAAGCCTGTCAGTCGTACTCGACTGGATGAAATAAGGGCCATCCAGTTGAAGAGGCAGCTCTGAACCTCTCTACCGGGGGAGTCTGATGACATCATGCGGAGAAAAAAACCCAATGTGGCTGCAATGAATCTCCGTTTCCGTCGTTTCTATTCACTAATGTCGTGTTACCGAGATCGGAGTCAAAACGTACGCTTGAATGACACCCACCACATGAATTGCAGAGGTATTACCAAAAGGTACCTACGGATGTGCAGAGGTTCAATGGAGTCTCTCATTGAAGCATTGAGAGTCTTTTCCGTGTGCCGGTAACTTGAATAAACGAAGGCCGGCTGCGTTGTAAATCTCGTGTTCCTGTCGGGGTTCCAGATATCACTTCCCCCCCCCCCCCATTGGGGCCATTAAGAAGACTTATACCCATGTACAGATTCACCCGTGAAGATGACGGCCGAGTCTCAAATCATCTCCGAGACATTTAATGAAAAGAAGTGAGCGAGGGGAAAGGAAAGAGGATTCCTGTAGGAGAGGAAAAGGGGGAAAATATACAGTGTTAAATCAAAGTGTGTGAGTGTGAGAGAGAACGAGTGTGAAACAGTGTGTGTGTGTGTGGGTGGTGCCGAGTCTATTAAATTAAAACACTCCAAGCCTGTATGCGCATCTAGAGTGAACTCTTTAAACGGGGGCGTGTCTTTGAACTCGTTAAAAGGGGGCGTGTTTTTTAAGTCTTTAAACGTGGGTGTGTTTTTGAACTCTTTAAACGTGGGCGTGTCTTTGAACTCTTTAAAAGGGGGTATGTTTTTGAAATCTTTAAACAGGGGCGTGTCTTTGAACTTTTTAAAAGGGGGTGTGTCTTTGAACTCTTTAAACGTGGGCGTATCTTTGAACTTTTTAAAAGGGGGTGTGTCTTTGTGTTAACAGTTTTTCAACTACCAACTTCATCAGCTCGGATGCAAGAGTATGATATATTTATATTTATACATGACATCACCGTTAGGCTTACGCGGCTCGGTGACTTTTGTTTATTTGAGTGTAGAAATGTTGTACATAAGACAATATCTCTAATAATATAACATTAATCCTTTTAATTTGAAAAATTCAAAATAAAAGCACAGGATATTTTTCTTGAATGTCTTCAAGAAAAGGTGATCATATAACTTTCAAGCCGTCAGGGGCCACAACCAATTAAAATCTCTCTAATATTATAACATTAATCCATTGAATTTGAAACCTTCAAAATAAAAGCCTCGGGTATTGTTCCGATATGTCTTTAAGAAAAGGTGATCATGTCTTTCAAGCCGTCAGGGACCACGTAAAATGAAAATGTCTGCTGTACATAGGTACACAATATAACTATACACTAGTGTATTGTATAGTTCACACACACAGACACACACACACACACACACACACACAGTCCCATTCATATGTGTCCGTGCACCTTAATGACACAGGTTTTCAAACACAGATCCCCGTACATGCAAACACACACACAGACACACAGACACACACACACACACACACACACACACAAGCGCACGGTCCCATTCATATGTGCCTGTGCACCTCAATGACACAGGTTTCCACACACACATGCGCACACACGCAGACACACACGCAGACACACACACATACACACACACACAGTGGCTTTTAGTCATACTAATCCATTTTTCATTCTTCTCTATTAGCCGGTGAATAGAGACACATCAGAGAGGAGCTCAGTGGAACTCTGACACCTCACAAGATACACACACACACACACACACACAGACACACACAGCCAGGTGAAAATTAACGGAAGAACAGAGCGACGGGGAGACGGTGTCGCCGTGTTTAAACTACAAAAGAGACACACACACCGGAGTGGAAGGAACCACAAAGGAGGATTGACAGCAGGAGGGGGACGTATGAGCGCGTGACACCGGGACAATAAAACCAGGTTGTATTCCCTCGGGGGGGGGGGGGGGGGGGGGGGGTTATGATCCGTTCACGCTGCCTGAATACTAGAATAGAGAGAGAGAGGAAGTGAAGCCAAGGTCAGAGGAAGAATCCCCCATTTCTAATTCTCACCGCCCCGGAGCGAGAGGGGGGGATTAATTTAAAGATCCATTCGCCACGGAGGAGGAGAGAGAGAGAGAGAGAGAAAAGACATGATGGAGAACAGAGGAGCTGAGGAAAGAGGAGAGGAAACAGAGGAGGAGGTAACACAGAGGAGAGAGGGAGCAAGTGAGAAGGCAAGTGGTCGAGAGAGAGAGAGATGGAGAGAAAGAGATGGAGAAGTGGACAGAGAGCGAGAGAGAGATGGAGAAGTGGAGAGAGAGAGAGAGAGATGGAGAAGTGGAGAGAGAGAGAGGTTACATGTAGCAGACGGCTCACAGAGAAGAGCTTCAGAGAACTCTAATGACCCAACGCCTCAATGAGAATGGGTGTGTGTGTCTGGGTGTGTGTGTATTTGGGATGTGTTTTTGTGTATGATGTGTGCGTCACATCACACACACACATATATATATATTTCTATAAATATATATATATATATTTATATACATATATATCTACAAATATATATTTATAAATATTTATATATATATATATTTATATATATATAGGATGAGGAGAAAGAGGAAGAGGATGAGGAGAAAAAGAAGGAGGAAGAGGATGAGGAGGAAGAGGATGAGGAGAAAGAGGATGAGGAGAAAGAGAAGGAGGAGCATTCCTGTGTACATTGTTGTAGTTGTCCATGGATTCCGTGTGTTGGAGTCCAGGTGCCCCCCCCCCCCCAACAGCACAGCCAATAGAGTTCAGCCTGATCCTCAACATCAACAACAACAGCAGCATCAGCAACGCCAGTTTTCAACATACATCATAAACTTCTCGTCCAATGAAATCGCAGCAACACAAGCTCCTCCCCCTCCCCCTGCCCCTCCTCCCCCCTCCTCCTCCTCCTCTTCCTCACATGCGTTGGTGACGGCGAAGCTGTTGGCCGTCTCGATGTTGTCCACGTGGGGGACGAGGTTGAACGGCGCCTCGGTGGCGTTGGGACTCGTGTTGTGGAGGAAGATGGCCAATCGGAACGCCGTGTACTCCTGGTCCGTGTTCCTGATGAAGAGCCCGCCTGGGGGGGGGGGGGGGGAGAGAAGAGGGTGAGCATCCACGGAGACATGTAAGGATTCATTGTCAGGCTCGCAGAGGTGGAGAGACAGGAAGAAGGAGGAGGAGAAAGAGAAGAAGACGAAGGAGGAAGCGTAATGTGAGGGAAGGAACGATAGAGGAGGAAGAGGAGGAGGAGGAAGAGAGATCTTCATTATCTTCCTGAAGGTAATTTGTCTTCACATATAAACTTAAACGTGAATATTGATACGCACGCAGCAGGAGGAGAGGCGGAGGAGAACCACAGAGGGGGGGGGGGGGGGGGGGGGGAGAGAGAGATAGAAGGGGGGATGAGGAGAGGAGTCACAGAGACAATGAGCTGGACGGAGAGAAAAACAGAGGTCAGCTAAATGAAAGAGGAGGAGGAGATGAAGGAGAAGGAGGTGAAGAGCCTTTAAAGAGGAGAGAGAAAGGAGAACACACGGGAACAATGAAGTCCTATATATATATATATATATATATATATATTAGGGCTGTCAATCGATTTAAAAAAAAAAACTAATTAATCGCACATTTTGAAATTCATTAATCGCGATTAATCGCAATTAAAAGATAAAAGTTAAAAGTTCATTCTTTTTAAAGACCAAACTTCACACAGAGCTGTTTTCAAAGAGGCTCCTACCTATAAAGTGCCAGCGAGGGATTTAATATCGTGGATGATAAATTGTTTCTTCAGTGAAACATCAGATTAGTAAAAAAAAAGAAGTATATTGAGACCCCATTGGTCCTGTCATCTTTAACACTGAACAGCAGCAGAACCAGTGGCCTTGGTAACTGACTGACATTCACATATGTCACGTTAACCCTCTGGAGGCTGGGGGCATTTTATACATTTTACAAAATAAATTAAATTCACCGTTTAAAGTCTTTTGCATGTGACACATACCCACGTGTTATACATCAAACATTCCAGAACAATCTCAGCTCTGAAATGAGGCTCATTGTCCTCGCGCCGTGTTCTCTGCTCTCTGACTGACAGGCTGCTAATGAGCCTCACCTGTGAGGTGGGAGGTCCTTTGTGATTTACTGAGTGTTCATTGGTTGTTTTTTTCCCAAAATGTTGACAGACAAACGGATTGACCAATCACGGTGAAGGTTTCGTGTGTCGCTTTCTTTCCGCGCCGCGTCACCCGACACGTCGCCCCTCCGTTCCTCTGTGTGTCAGAGGGGGAGACGGGAGGAAGGAGGAGCAGGAGGAAACCCGACTGATTCATCCACGAGTTAAACTGATTTATGCTCCTTATTTTCGCGGAGAAATAATTGTTTTAAAAACGGAAACAGTGTTAAACCGTACTGCCGCGGTTTAACACTCAGAGGAGTGTAAAAACTTCAACGAACACCGGAAGTAAACAAAGTTGCGTTAATTGCGCTAAAATATTTTAGTGCGTTAACGCGGCCAAATTAATCGCATAGATTAACGCGTTAACGCTGACAGCCCTAATATATATATATTTAGATATATGTATATGTAAATATATATTTCTACATATTTATTTATATATATATTTTTAATGTATAAAGATATATATAGGTATATTTATATATGAATATATATAT
>NC_079407.1:27525507-27560507 GCF_029220125.1 Pseudoliparis swirei
GTGGGAGAGAGTCAAGGAGCCGCATCTCATTACAGGACCTCCCAGCTGCCCCCATAAGGAGAGATGCAGCGCATTCATTACCACATGTCTGTGTGTGTGTGTGTGTGTGTGTGTGAGAGAGAGAGAGAGACGCTCCATGCATGTGTGGTTGACTCTATCTCTGATCTATAAGGTTGAAAGACGTGCAGCGTCCTGCCCTGACAGGAGGGTAACCGAGAGAGCGAGAGAGAGAGAGAGGGAGAGAGACAGAGAGAGAGGGAGAGTGAGAGAGCGAGAGGGAGAGAGAGAGAGGGAGAGGGAGAGAGAGAGAGAGAGAGGGAGAGTGAGAGAGCGAGAAGGAGAGAGAGAGAGGGACAGAGAGAGAGAGGAGAGACAGAGAGAGAGAGAGAGAGGAGAGAGAGAGACACAGAGAGAGAGAGAGAGAGAGAGAGAGAGAGAGACAGAGAGAGAGAGAGAGAGAGAGAGGAGAGAGAGAGAGACAGAGAGAGGAGAGAGAGAGAGAGAGAGAGAGAGAGAGAGAGAGAGAGAATGCTGCAGTGTCCTAACAGTGAAGTAGACTGGAGGGAATAAAGCTGGAGAAACCTTTCAAATAAAAACACATTTAGTGAAAATGAAAAGACATTTATGATTATTCTGATTATTCTCATTATTATTATGATTTTTATTAATATTAATAAACCACATGAGTTTCACCAATAAACCCAAAACATCTTATAACAGACACGATGCACCAGAGGGAAACACGGTGTGTGTGCGTGTGTGTGTGTGTGTGTAGCATAAGTCCTGCACACACACGGTGTGTGAGTTTTACATGGATTACGTGTGTGTGTGTGTGGAGGTTCCCGGTGCCCCCCCCCCCCCCTGATCGAAGTGCACGTGCGCGTAATGTCGAGCCGCCCTCCGGACTCACCGATCTGCACGGAGCTGGGGAAAGCCCCCCCCACCGGCCCCCCCAGGGCGGCGAGCAGCGCGACGAGGAGAATCCTCATGGTCCCGGTTTCCTTCAGAAACTGTTGAGAGACATCGGGAGAGGAGAGAGGGAGAGAGAGAGAGAGAGAGAGAGAGAGAGAGAGAGAGAGAGAGAGAGAGAGAGAGAAAGGCGTAATAATGATAAAAAGAAGAGAGGATAGAATAAGAGAGAGAGAGAGAGAGAGAGAGGTGTATTCCCCCTGCGGTCCGGAGGATATTCCTATTCCATGGCGGCTCGGTCCGCTCCGTCCGCCCAGAGAGCTCCGTGTCCGGCGCACATGTAGCTGCACAGCCGGGAAGAGAGAGTGGAGAGGAGAGGGGGGGAGAGGAGAGGGAGGAGGGAGGGAGGGAGGAGGGAGGAGAGAGGGAGGGAGGGAGCGAGGGAGGGAGAGGAGAGGGAGGGAGGGAGGAGGGAGGAGAGAGGGAGGAGGGAGCGAGGGAGGGAGGAGGGAGGAGGGAGGAGGGAGGGAGGAGGGAGGGAGAGGAGGAGGGAGGAGAAGGAGATGGGAGGGGGAGGAGGGAGGGAGGAGGAGGAGAGAGGAGGAGGAGGGCAGAGGATGGGAGGAGAGGAGGAGGAGGGAGAGGGAGAGGGAGGGAGGGAGGAGAGGGAGGAGGGGAGGAGAGGGAGGAGGAGAGAGGAGAGAGGAGGAGGGAGGGAGAGAGGAGGAGGGAGGGAGGAGAGGGAGAGAGGAGGGATGGGGGAGAGGGAGGGTGGAGGTGGAGAGGAGGGAGGAGAGAGGAGGGAGGAGAGGAGAGGAGAGGAGGAGGAGGGAGGAGAGGAGAGGAGGAGGGAGAGGGGAGGAGGGGGGGTGGATTATTGGCAAGCTGAAGGAGAGCAGCCCACTGGACATGCGCGCCTCATCTCTCTCTCGCTCTCTCTCTCTCTCTCTCTCTCTCTCTCTCTCTCTCTCTCTCTCTCTCTCTCTCTTCCTCTCTCTCTCTCTCCTCTCTTTCTCCCTCTCTCTCTCCCCCTCTCTCTCTCTGCCTCCCGTATTTAACTCGCTGTAACACCGGCTCGTATGAAGCTGCAACCTCTTGATAAACCTATTAATAAACCTCAATATTAATAAGCAATATTGCTTCGTCGGGAGAAAGCGGGAACTAAAATAAAGTAGAAGAAGAAGAAGAAGAAGAAGAAGAAGAAGAAGAAGAAGAAGAAGAAGAAGGGGGAGGAGGTCCGGTGTGTGAGCTCACATGTCTCCGGTCGACACGCCGGATCATTCACCGGCAGCAGCGCCTGCGCGAGGAAGAAAGAGAGGAAGACGAAGAGGTATTTTGTTCAGCGATAGAATAATAAAATAAAAGGTAGAAACAGATTCTTAGTCCGGATGTTAGAGGGAGGAGTGAGTCCTCCTCTAGGGTCTCTCCTCTGAGGGTCTCTCCTCTGAGAGACTCCTCTAAGGGTCTCTCCTCTGAGGGTCTCTCCTCTGAGGGTCTCTCCTCTGAGGGTCTCTCCTCTAGGGTCTCTCCTCTGAGGGTCTCTCCTCTGAGAGACTCTCCTCTGAGGGTCTCTCCTCTGAGGGTCTCTCCTCTGAGGGTCTCTCCTCTGAGGGTCTCTCCTCTAAGGGTCTCTCCTCTAGGGTCTCTCCTCTAGGGTCTCTCCTCTAGGGTCTCTCCTCTAGCGTCTCTCCTCTGAGGGTCTCTCCTCTAGGGTTTCTCATCTGAGGGTCTCTCCTCTAGGGTCTCTCCTCTGAGGGTCTCTCCTCTGAGGGTCTCTCCTCTAAGGGTCTCTCCTCTGAGAGTCTCTCCTCTGAGGGTCTCTCCTCTAAGGGTTTCTCCTCTGAGGGTCTCTCCTCTGAGGGTCTCTCCTCTGAGGGTCTCTCCTCTAAGGGTCTCTCCTCTAAGGGTCTCTCCTCTAGGGTCTCTCCTCTAAGGGTCTCTCCTCTGAGGGTCTCTCCTCTAAAGGTCTCTCCTCTAAGGGTCTCTCCTCTAGGGTTTCTCCTCTAAGGGTCTCTCCTCTAAGGGTCTCTCCTCTGAGGGTCTCTCCTCTAGGGTCTCTCCTCTAAGGGTCTCTCCTCTAAGGGTCTCTCCTCTAGGGTTTCTCCTCTAAGGGTCTCTCCTCTAAGGGTCTCTCCTCTGAGGGTCTCTCCTCTGAGGGTCTCTCCTCTGAGGGTCTCTCCTCTAAGGTCTCTCCTCTAGGGTTTCTCCTCTAGGGTCTCTCCTCTAAGGGTCTCTCCTCTAAGGTCTCTCCTCTAAGGTCTCTCCTCTAAGGTCTCTCCTCTGAGGGTCTCTCCTCTGAGGGTCTCTCCTCTAAGGTCTCTCCTCTAAGGGTCTCTCCTCTGAGGGTCTCTCCTCTAAAGGTCTCTCCTCTAAGGGTCTCTCCTCTAAGGGTCTCTCCTCTAGGGTCTCTCCTCTGAGGGTCTCTCCTCTAAAGGTCTCTCCTCTAAGGGTCTCTCCTCTAGGGTTTCTCCTCTAAGGGTCTCTCCTCTAAGGGTCTCTCCTCTAGGGTCTCTCCTCTAAGGGTCTCTCCTCTGAGGGTCTCTCCTCTGAGGGTCTCTCCTCTAAAGGTCTCTCCTCTAAGGGTCTCTCCTCTAAGGGTCTCTCCTCTAGGGTCTCTCCTCTGAGGGTCTCTCCTCTGAGGGTCTCTCCTCTAGGGTCTCTCCTCTGAGGGTCTCTCCTCTAAGGGTCTCTCCTCTAAGGTCTCTCCTCTAAGGGTCTCTCCTCTAGGGTTTCTCCTCTAGGGTCTCTCCTCTAAGGGTCTCTCCTCTAGGGTCTCTCCTCTAGGGTCTCTCCTCTAAGGGTCTCTCCTCTAGGGTCTCTCCTCTGAGGGTCTCTCCTCTAGGGTCTCTCCTCTAAGGGTCTCTCCTCTAAGGGTCTCTCCTCTAGGGTCTCTCCTCTAAGGGTCTCTCCTCTAGGGTCTCTCCTCTAGGGTCTCTCCTCTGAGGGTCTCTCTAAGGGTCTCTCCTCTGAGGGTCTCTCCTCTAAGGGTCTCTCCTCTAAGGGTCTCTCCTCTAGGGTCTCTCCTCTGAGGGTCTCTCCTCTGAGGGTCTCTCCTCTAAAGGTCTCTCCTCTAAGGGTCTCTCCTCTAAGGGTCTCTCCTCTAGGGTTTCTCCTCTGAGGGTCTCTCCTCTGAGGGTCTCTCCTCTGAGGGTCTCTCCTCTAGGGTCTCTCCTCTAGGGTCTCTCCTCTAGGGTCTCTCCTCTAGGGTCTCTCCTCTGAGGGTCTCTCCTCTAAGGGTCTCTCCTCTAGGGTCTCTCCTCTAAGGGTCTCTCCTCTAAGGGTCTCTCCTCTAGGGTCTCTCCTCTGAGGGTCTCTCCTCTGAGGGTCTCTCCTCTGAGGGTCTCTCCTCTAAGGGTCTCTCCTCTGAGGGTCTCTCCTCTAGCGTCTCTCCTCTGAGGGTCTCTCCTCTGAGGGTCTCTCCTCTGAGGGTCTCTCCTCTAGGGTCTCTCCTCTGAGGGTCTCTCCTCTGAGGGTCTCTCCTCTAGGGTCTCTCCTCTAGGGTCTCTCCTCTAGGGTCTCTCCTCTGTGGATCTCTCCATCATGTGACTCCATCACGTGGCCTCCGTGGCACAGAGAACCTTCAAAGAACCTTCAACAAAAGGTTCTTTAAGGCACCATTTCTGGTTCCACAAAGAACCTTTCAAACCAGGGTTCTCTAGAGAACCATGTCCTTAAAGAGTTCTTTAAAGAACCTCTAAAGGTGAGTGATCAATAGTTCATAAATAGCTGGAGGAAGATGATTTCTACCAGAAACGAGGACCCAGTGGATCCATGAAGAACATGCGGAGCCTCAGAGTCGTTCATAACTTATTGATTCTCTCCGTCTCACGACTCATCTGGAATGTTCTCAAGATGCTGAACACACGTGTTCATCCACCAACAGGCACAGCTCCTCTGTTAGTGAGCAGAGCGCTCAGGAAACATCAAAGGAAGGAACTCATCATTCTGAATATTACATCCAGTTCAAAGACACTCAACAACAACAACAACACAACATGTGTGTTACCCACTAACCAGTAAGGCTCCGCCCCCGCTGCCTCTTGTCTTTCAAGTGCGGCGGCGGCCATGTTGTGAACATTGGGCGTGACCCCGTGACACATGATTAATGCATCGTATGAAGAGTGCTAATAATAAACATTTTGTTCGAGAACACACAGTTTGAGTCAAACTCGCCTTTTGCAATGACGCCAAAAAACAACAAAAAACAAAAAACTTCTGCTCATATCCTTTTGCATCGTGTTCAGTCAAAATAAACTCATTGATTAGGGTCCGATCACGGTACGTTTATATTAATCTGAGATTGAAATATCAGCCGATTACTAATTGGAAGCCGTTTAGCTAATAACTGAACAACTGAGTGGCACCTTCAACGTTGATCTGCTCTCCACCAATGAGAACAGAGAAGCACCCGGATAACTTTGGATCAGGAAGAAGACTTTCTACTTTTGTTTTCTTAACAATAGTGATGCCATCGGTGTTCTACTGAACCAATCAGAAGGTCTTTGGTTCCAGCAGCAGTGCAATTTTTTAAATGTAATTATTTATTATTTATTTATTTATTATTTATTATTTATTTACTTTCCTTTGGACTTTTCTTTCCTTCTTTAATTAAGACATTGTTTACCTTTTAATTTGGAAATTGGTTATTGATTATTTGGAAATGTTTTGCCTTTATTTTGGAAATCTTTTTACCTCTAATTTTGATATTTACTCCCTTTTAATTTTTTATTTTTCTTATCTTTAATTTTGACATTTTTTTTCTTCATTTCTTGACATTGTTTACCTTTTAATTTGGACATTTTTTTATAGATTTTTTGGAAATGTTTTACCTTTATTTTGGAAATATTTTTACCTTTAATTTGGATATTTACTACATTTCAATTTAGAATTTTTTATCTTTGATTTGGAATTCCCCCCCCCCCATTAATTTAGACATTGTTTACTTTTATTTTTATTTATTTAGATTTAGCATCTTTCTGATGGTCTTGTGTGACTAACATGCTACATGTGTGTGTTCTGGTTTGTATGACCCTTCAAATTACAATCCAATAGCCGATCATCATACTTAACGATAAATTACCTTTATCGTAACGTCTCTCCTCAACACACACACGGTACCTCACACCTCTCTGCTCCACCCACAGCGTCACCAATATGGATGATGTCATAGTTTACACGTATTATTTGTTCTTCTATATCACACGATGTGTCTCTTCTACGTATCCAAACTCGATTCATCCAAATAAAGTCATCCGTGCGTCCGCTGCCTCCCGGGAATACTCGTCTGCTGAATCGGCCGAATTCAATTACTCAGTTCAGTCAATACAGCTCCTCGTGAATAAAGAGCATCGGAGTCCTGTCGCGTCACGTAATCACTGACCCTCAGATGGTGAGGTCAAGGAACACACGGTGTACCTTTAATTTGGACATGTTGTACCTTTTAATTTGGAAATTTGTTATCGATTATTTGGAAATTGTTTACCTATATTTTGATAATCTTTTTATCTTTAATTTCGATATTTACTACCTTTTAATTTAGAATAGTTTTTATCTTTGATTTGGACATTTTTTTCCTTACATTTAGACATTGTTTACCTTTTAATTTGGAAAGTTGTTATCGATTATTTGGAAATGTTCTACCTTTATATTGGAAATATTTTTACGTTTAACTTTGATACTTAACGGGCGCCACGCTAACAACCTTCCAGAAGATTCTCCTGACGCAGCATCAGGCCAATCACCACAGACGAGTCACGGGGCGTCGACGCGGCTGGAAAGGTCGCAGGAGTAACCTTTAACCGCCCCCCCCCCACACACACACACACACATGGAGGGGCCATCTGGAGGAGCCGAAAAGGGTTCTTCAGAGTGATGCTGTTGAAGAACCATCTACAAAGAAGCTTTTAAACCAGGGTTCTTTAGAGAACCATTTCCTTAAAAAAATCTTTAAAGAACCTATAAAGGTGTCTCAAAGAACCTTCAGAAAAATGGTTATTTACGGCACCATCTGGTTCCACAAAGAACCTTTCAAACCAGGGTTCTTTAAAGAACCATTTCCTTAAAGAGTTCTTCAAAGGACCGTTAAAGGTGTCTCAAAGTTTCTTTAAGGCACCATTTCCAAAATGGTTCTCCAGTAGGTGATGGTTCTTCGTAGAACCACAAAGCCTTTTAAAGAACCATTTAAGAACCATTATTTTTCTGTCTGCACTTTAATTTCTGGTTCTCCATCCATGCATTCCTCTGGTTCTCTTCCCCCGTCCCTTTCCTGTGATGACTCATCAATCTAAACCTCCTCCTCATACAGTTTATCTCAGCTTCATCCTCCAGCTGAGCCAATCACGTGGCCTCTGACTCATCCCTTACCTTTACTCCTCCACACTGACGCTCCTCCTTTTACTCTCCTGCTGTTCCTTCAGCGCATCACAAGGCCAACATCAGAACCCACCACACGGAACACATGGTTCTCTAACCCAGAACCAGAAATGGTGCCGTAAAGAACAATTTTTAAGATTCTTTGAAGAACTATCTAAGGAAAGGTTCTTAATGGAACCATAAATGTTGCCTTAAAGAATCATTGTTTGAATGTTCTTTGAAGAACTATTTAAGTAAATGGTTCTTTCAAGAACCCTGGTTTGAAAGGTTCTCTGTGGAACCAGAAATGGTTCTTCTAAGTCATCACTCTGAAGAATTTTGGTTCCAGGTAGCACCTTCATGGTTCTGCGGACAGGCCTCTATGTAAGCTTCCTTCACCTCTGTATCTTTCATCTCCTTCGTTCCTCCTCACAGAACATCTCTCCCCCCCCCTCATCCATCACATGTCCCGCTGGAGGAGACAAAAGGAGACGCAGCCGATGCAGATCGATGGCGGCGTGACGGAGTTGTCCGTTCCTCTGAGGACGCTCAGGACCAGCGGCGTCGATGGCGGCGGAGGAGCGGAGCGTTGAGAACACGCCGCAGAGACTCGAGGCCGACTTCTTCATGGAGGGATCGATGGAACATTTCACCGGTGATGGAGAGAAGGCAGCAGCATGCAGTCACCTCATGATCCATAACCCGCTTTCTGGAGAACCTTTGGGGGTAAAATACAAACATTTAGGGGAACCAAAGCACGAAAAAGCACATACTGCAGTCCCACCAACGTTTGAGGAGCCGTTTATGGTTCCACAGAGAACCTTTCAAACCAGGGTTCTTTAAAGAACCATTTCCTTAGATAGTTCCTCAAGGATCCTATGAAGGAGTCTTAAAGAATCTTCAAAAACATGGTTCCTGAAGGCACCTTTTCTGGTTCTACAAAGAACCTTTCAAACCAGGGTTCTTTAAAGAAGCATTTCCTTAAATAGTTCATCAAAGAACCTATAATGGTGTCTCAAAGAACCTTCAAAACGTGTTTTCTAAGGCACCATTTCTGGTTCCACATAGAATGTTTCAAACCAGGGTTCTTTAAAGAACCATATCCTTAAAATATTCTTCAAAGAACCTATAAAGGTGTCTCAAAGAACCTTCAAAACATGGTTCCTGACAGCCCCATTTATGGTTCTACAAAGAACCTTTTAAACCAGGGTTCTTTAAAGAACCATTTCCTTAGATAGTTCCTCAAGGAACCTATGAAGGTGTCTTAAAGAATCTTCAAAAACATGGTTCCTGAAGGCACCTTTTTACCTGGCTTTTTACCTGGTTCTACAAAGTACATTTCAAACCAGTGTAACGGTTTAGCTCCACACCTTTTTTTATTCGTAGTTTTCATCTCGTCAGTCCAGCTCCCTTCAGCTGCCTCTGGTCACTCCCTCGTTAGTCCCTCATTACCTTCACCTGGTCCTCACGCCCGTCTCACCTGTTGCCCCTCCCCTCGTTAGTCCCTCATTACCTTCACCTGGTCCTCACGCCCGTCTCACCTGTTGCCCATCCCCTCGTTAGTCCCTCATTACCTTCACCTGGTCCTCACGCCCGTCTCACCTGTTGCCCATCCCCTCGTTAGTCCCTCATTACCTTCACCTGGTCCTCACGCCCGTCTCACCTGTTGCCCCTCCCCTCGTTAGTCCCTCATTACCTTCACCTGGTCCTCACGCCCGTCTCACCTGTTGCCCATCCTCTCGTTAGTGCCTCATTACCTTCGCCTGGTCCTCACGCCAGTCTCACCTGTTGCCCATCCCCTCGTTAGTCCCTCATTCCCTTCACCTGGTCCTCACGCCCGTCTCACCTGTTGCCCCTCCCCTCGTTAGTCCCTCATTACCTTCACCTGGTCCTCACGCCCGTCTCACCTGTTGCCCATCCCCTCGTTAGTCCCTCATTACCTTCACCTGGTCCTCATGCCCGTCTCACCTGTTGCCCATCCCCTCGTTAGTCCCTCATTACCTTCACCTGGTCCTCATGCCCGTCTCACCTGTTGCCCATCCCCTCGTTAGTCCCTCATTACCTTCACCTGGTCCTCTTGCCCGTCTCACCTGTTGCCCATCCCCTCGTTAGTCCCTCATTACCTTCACCTGGTCCTCTTGCCCGTCTCACCTGTTGCCCATCCCCTCGTTAGTCCCTCATTACCTTCACCTGGTCCTCATGCCCGTCTCACCTGTTTCCCATCCCCTCGTTAGTCCCTCATTACCTTCACCTGGTCCTCACGCCCGTCTCACCTGTTGCCCCTCCCCTCGTTAGTCCCTCATTACCTTCACCTGGTCCTCATGCCCGTCTCACCTGTTGCCCATCCCCTCGTTAGTCCCTCATTACCTTCACCTGGTCCTCATGACCGTCTCACATGTTGCCCATCCCCTCGTTAGTCCCTCATTACCTTCACCTGGTCCTCTTGCCCGTCTCACCTGTTGCCCATCCCCTCGTTAGTCCCTGTCTACTCAGGTTCCCTCACTTGTCCTCTGCCAGGTTGTCTTGTGTTTTCCGACCGAGCCCTCGAGCGTTCCACAGTTTGATTATTCTGTCTGTTCCGTTCCTGACGAGGCTCTCAGTAAAGGATCTTTATTTGCATTATTGTCTCCTGAGTCGTGCATTTGGGTCCACCCTAATCCCCCCGTGACAACCAGGGTTCTTTAAAGAACCATTTACTGAAATAGTTCTTCAAAGAACCTATAAAGGTGTCTCAAAGAACCTTCAAAACATGTTTTTAAGGCACCATTTCTGGTTCCACGTAGAACCTTTCAAACCAGGGTTCTTTAATGAACCATTCCTTTAAAGTTCTTCAAATAACCTATAAAGGTGTCTCAAAGAACCTTTAAAACATGGTTCCTGAAAGCCCCATTTATGGTTCTACAAAGAACCTTTCAAACCAGGGTTCTTTAAAGAACAATGTCCTTAAAGAGTTCTTCAAAGAACCTATAAAGGTGCCTCAAAGAACCCTTCAAAAATTGTCCTTAAGGCACAATTTCTAAAAATGGTTCTCCAGTAGGTGATGGTTCCACAAAGCCTTTTAAAGAACCATTTTAGAACCTTTATTTTGACTATTTTGCTATCAGTAACACCTGAGCTGTCTTTGTCTGATCGTCTCCACACATCTCCCAGAATGCACCTCTCTTGTGAAGAGCAACATAATAGTTCCCCTCCGTGTGTGAGTCCTCCTCAGTGGAACCCGCTGCCTGTTCAACTTGTTCTCATCCCCTTCTTGACGAGTCGTCTTCCAGGCGCCGCCAGACGCACAAAGTGGCGCCGCCTGTCAGATCACGACCTCCTGAGCGCCGGAGAGGACGAGTCATCGCACAACGATTGACGGATCGGAGACGGGGACGGGCCCGCGGGCCGGCAGAGGGCTAGAACACACACACACACACACACACAGACACACACACACATAGACACATAGACACACACACATAGACACACAGACACACACACATAGACACACACACACACACACACACACACAGACACATAGACACACACACATACACACAGACACACACACACACACACACACACACACACACATAGACACACACACACACACACACACACACACACATAGACACACACACACACACACACACACACACACACACACATAGACACACACACACACATAGACACACACACACACAGACACACAGACACACACATAGACACACACACACATAGACACACACATAGACACACAGACACACACACACACACACACACACACACATAGACACACACACACACAGACACACACACACACACAGACACACACACACATAGACACACACACACAGACACACACACACATAGACACACACACACAGACACATAGACACACACATAGACACACAGACACATACACACATAGACACACACACACACACATAGACACACACACACACAAAGACACACACAAAGACACACACACAGACACAGACACACACACATAGACACACAGACACACACACACATAGACACACACACACACATAGACACACACACACACAAAGACACACACACACACACATAGACACACACACACATAGACACACACACACACATAGACACACACACATAGACACACAGACACACACACACATAGACACACAGACACACACACACATAGACACACACACATAGACACACACACACACAAAGACACACACACACACACATAGACACACACACATAGACACGCACACACATGCACACTCATACCGCTGGATGACACATATCTACAGAAAAGCACACACAAAATAAAGGTTCTTAAATGGTTCCTTAAAAAGTCTTTGTGGTTCTACGAAGAACCATCACCGACTGGAGAACCATATTTTTCATTGGAGGAACCATTATAGGTTCTTTGAAGAACTCTTTAAGGACATGGTTCTTTAGAGAACCCTGGTTTGAAAGGTTCATTGAGGCACCATAAATGGTTCTGCCTTGGCATCACTCTGAAGAACCCTGCTGGGTTCCAGATGTTCCTCCATGGTTCTGTTCATATTTGTGAAACTTGACCATGAAACAGAAACCGAGTCTCACTGAGCCAGAGGAACATCTGGGAGCGCACACACTGTGTGTGTGTGTGTGTGTTCACACCGTGTGTGTGTGTGTGTGTGCGTGTGTGTGTGTGTGTGTGTCTGTGTGTGTGTGTGTGTCTGCGTGTGTGTGTGTGTGTGTTCTGGCTGCCCGGCTCCTGGTCGACATCTGTGGGTTCAGATGTTCTCTAATGAGGCTGAAGGGACGAGAGCAGAGGCCCACGCCTCTTCCTCTTTCTTTCCTCCGCCTCTTCTTCTTCCTCCCTCTCTTCCTCTTCCTCCATCTCTTCCTTCCTCTTCATCCGTCTCTTCCTCTTCCCCCGTCTCTTCCTCCATCTCTTCCTTCCTCTTCCTCCCTCTCTTCTTCTTCCTCCCTCTCTTCTTCTTCCTCCCTCTCTTCCTCTTCCTCCATCTCTTCCTTCCTCTTCCTCCATCTCTTCCTCTTCCCCCGTCTCTTCCTCCATCTCTTCCTTCCTCTTCCTCCCTCTCTTCCTCTTCCTCCCTCTCTTCTTCTTCCTCCCTCTCTTCTTCTTCCTCCGTCTCTCCCTCCCTCTCTTCTTCTTCCTCCCTCTCTTCCTCTTTCCCCGTCTCTTCTTCTCCCTCCCTCTCTTCTTCTTCCTCCCTCTCTTCTGTATTTGAACAGAGAATGATGGTGTGGACATTTAAATGATTATATTGTTGGGATTCTTTTGCTAAAATGATGATTATAATATAATTGCATGCAACAACAACAACAACAACAACAACACCAGCAGTAAACAGCCCATGAACATGCTGCTCATGTCTCCTCTGTGTTCTGGGTTCTGTGTTCTGTGTTCTGGGTTCTGGGTTCTGGGTTCTGTGTTCTGGGTTCTGAGTTCTGGGTTCTGGGTTCTGGGTTCTGTGTTCTGTGTTCTGGGTTCTGTGTTCTGTGTTCTGGGTTCTGGGTTCTGACCTCCTCTCAGACGCAGATTTGATTCCTTCATGGAGCAGATTGTAAATAAATAAATAGAAACACTCCCCTGCCCTCTATCACACACAAACAAATACCCCCCCCCCCCCCCCCCGACCCGTATGATCTGAAGCTCAACCACACAGCTGAACGTGTATGTGTGTGTGTGTGCGTGTTTGTGTGTGTACATGTGTGTGTGTGTACATGTGTGTGTGTGTTTGTGTGTGTACATGTGTACATGTGTTTGTGTACATGTGTTTGTGTTGTGTACATTTGTGTGTGTGTGTACATGTGTGTGTGTACATGTGTGTGTGCGTGTGCACATGTGTGTGTGTGTGTGCGTGTGTGTGTACATGTGTGTGTGTGTGTGTGGAGATGATGTTCACATCTCTGTGATCTCAATGTGCCTGCAGATAATTTTGTCTCAGAGAAATTATTGGATTGGAAGAAGAAGATGTGTGTTCACATTACGAACACGTCATGTGTGTGATTGTGTGTGTGATTGAGTGTGTGTGTGTGTGTGTGAGTGTGTGTGTGTGAGAGGATGTGTGTCTGTATGTGTGTGTGTGTGAGAGTGTGTGTGTGTGTGTGTGTGTGACTTCTGGTGGAAAGTAACAGCGACTTCAACGTGACCAGAACATTTGAAGTGATACATGTGAGTATGTTTAAATATTGATAATAATTATAATAATAACAATAAAGGAACATGCAGCAAAAGCACAACATTGCGTTAGCGTTTAGCGCTTTAAGTAAACAACAAATATTGCGCAAGACATTTAGCAAATTAAGCGATTTCCAAGAAACTCATAATAATCGACCACATTCTACAACAGGATCTCGTATTTATGGTTTAAATTATTATTCTAGAAGTATATTAACCGTATATAAGGAATTACGGTAGCCTCAATACTCTCCACTTTTCATAAAGACAATTGTTATTGTTGTATCTTTGTTATTGTTTTATGTTTCTTATTGTTTTATGTTTGTTATTGTTGTATCTTTGTTATTGTTTTATGTTTGTTATTGTTGTATCTTTGTTATTGTTTTTTTTGTTATTGTCGTATCTTTGTTATTGTTTTATGTTTGTTATTGTTGTATCTTTGTTATTGTTTTATGTTTCTTATTGTTTTATGTTTCATAGTTGTATCTTTGTTATTGTTTTATGTTTGTTAGTGTTTTTTGTTATTGTCGTATCTTTGTTATTGTTTTATGTTTGTTATTGTTGTATCTTTGTTATTGTTTTATGTTTCTTATTGTTTTATGTTTGATATTGTTTTATGTTTGTTATTGTCGTATCTTTGTTATTGTTTTATGTTACATTTTAGCAAACAGCTCCACAACCTCCCAGCAACCCAACGCAGTAGAAACTGACCCGTCGCTCATGCGTGACGAGCAGTGAGTGTGTTGTTATTGTGTGTTTGTGAACATGAATATGGAGATGGGACTAGAGGCTTTAGCGGTTTTCCCACTTTTCCTGTTGTTGTTGTTACATTACGACGGAGACGTTTAATCAACATGAATAATGGAACGTTTGTTTTCCCCCTAAACTGAAGACATCCCATCTGCGCTGCAGACACGCCTCCATCCTGTAAGCGTGTGTGTGCATGTGTGTGTATGTGCGTGCGTGTGTGTGCATGTGTGTGTGTGCATGTGTATGCATGACAGCACATTACACTATGATCAATTATTTAATTCATGGTTTCTGTGTGTTTTATTTCCGCGTGCTTTTTATCGGTGTCGACATGAATGAAATATTAACGACGTAAAACACCGAGCGACAATGTGTGCTCTCTCTTTTGTTATGATAATTATGGTCTGTGTTCGTAGGTGATTTAACACCATCAAATCCATCTTTAATGAACGAGTGAGTTTGGTCCAATCCCCAATTTATGAAGTGTGTATGCAGTAGAAATACCAAATGCTTTGTTATTTACTGATATGACAAAATTATTGTCTTATATATATATATTAGGGCTGTCAATCGATTTTAAAAAATTAACTAATTAATCGCACATTTTGAAATTGCGATTAATTAATCGCACTTAAAAGTGTTTTCTTTCTTTTTAAAGACCAAACTTCACACAGAGCTGTGTTTTCAAAGAGGTTCCTACATATAAAGTGCCAGCGAGGTATTTAATATCGTGGATGATAAATTGTTTCTTCAGTGAAACATCAGATTAGTAAAAAAAAAAAAGTATATTGAGACCCCATTGGTCCTGTCATCTTTACCACTGAACAGCAGAACCAGTGGCCTTGGTAACTGACTGACATTCACATATGTCACGTTAACCCTCTGGAGGCTGGGGGCATTTTATACATTTTACAAAATAAATTAAATTCACCGTTTAAAGTCTTTTGCATGTGACACATACCCACGTGTTATACATCAAACATTCCAGAATAATCTCAGCTCTGAAATTCAATTCAATTCAGTTTATTTGTATAGCCCAATTTCACAAATTACAAATTTGTCTCAGAGTGCTTTACAATCTGTACACATAGACATCCCTGCCCCAAAACCTCACATCGGACCAGGAAAAACTCCCAAATAACCCTTCAGGGGGGAAAAAAGGGAAGAAACCTTCAGGAGAGAACAGAGGAGGATCCCTCTCCTAGGATGGACAGATGCAATAGATGTAATGTGTACAGAAGGAAATGAGGCTCATTGTCCTCACGCCGTGTTCTCTGGTTCTCTGACTGACAGGCTGCTAAATGAGCCTAACCTGTGAGGTGGGAGGTCCTTTGTGATTTACTGAGTGTTCATTGGTTGTTTTTTAACCGAAATGTTGACAGAAAACGGATTGACAAATCACGGTGAAGGTTTCGTGTGACGAGTTCTTTCCGCGCCGCGTCACCCGACACGTCGCCCTCCGTTCCTCTGTGTATCAGAGGGGGAGACGGGAGGAAGGAGGAGCAGGAGGAAACCCGACTGATTCATCCACGAGTTAAACTGATTTATGATCCTTATTTTCGCGGAGAAATAATTGTTTTAAAAACGGAAACAGTGTCAAACCGTACTGCCGCGGTTTAAAAAAAAAAAAAAAAAAAAAAAAAAAAATTGCGTTAATTGCGTTAAAATATTTTAGTGCGTTAACGCGGCCAAATTAATCGCATAGATTAACGCGTTAACGCTGACAGCCCTAATATATATATATATTTATATATAAGAAAACAATCTTATATATAAGAATATAATAATTTATATATAAATGATTATTCTAAATGTTATATATATATATATATATATATATACAAATGTAATAATATTTGTTTTCATCTTACATTCATATATATATATATATATTAGGAGGGTCTGTGGCAGAGTATATATATATATATAATTAATTATATATATATATATAAGATTTTTGAATAATCATTTATATATACAGTATATATATATATATATATATATATATATTAGGAGGGTCTGTGGCAGAGTATATATATAATTATATATATATATATACGATTTTTGAATAATCATTTATATATATACAGTATATATATATATATAAGAATTTAGAATAATCATGTGTATATAGAGATATATAAGAATATAAGAATTTTTAATAATCATGTATATATATATATATATATATATACTCTGCCACAGAGCGTCCTCCGATAATCAAAACACAATCAACTCTAAGAAAACTTCCTATTATTTGTATTCCTTAATATTTATACTCAGCATAAACCATAAAACCATGAGGGGGAGAGCAGATGTAGGAGAGAGGAGAAAGGAGAGAGGAGAGAGGAAACACCTCCTAGGAAGCCTCGGGTTAAACTCTCCACCGTGATACACAACATACACAACAATAAACTGTATTATCTCATTAATATAATCTTCCTGTATGAAAACATGCACACTGCCTTCTGTCAGGGACACAGCATGTGCATAATGCTCTTAATGCTCTTCCTGATATGCAACCTGATGTTGTTGTTGTTGTTGTTGTTGTTGTTTTTGTAATTCTATCTAATGACTAAAATATGGATTTTAAACTAAACAAGTTAAGGTACAGTTTATGTCCACAGGCCAAAGATATGATGATCAATATGACTCCAGATCTATAACCGTAAATATGATTTTTCCAAAATAGCATGTATTACTTATTTTTAATGTTTTTTATTGCTTACTTTTAATAGTTTTTACAAAAAAAGTCATGTTTTTATTACTTACTGTCACACCCGACATCCCGGGTAGCAGGAGCTCACACAGAGGAGACAGAGGAACACAGCCTGACACTCTACTGTGTGTCTACTGTGTGTCAACTGTGTGTCCTCTGTGTGTCCTCTGTGTGTCTACTGTGTGTCAACTGTGTGTCTACTGTGTGTCCTCTGTGTGTCTACTGTGTGTCAACTGTGTGTCTACTGTGTGTCTACTGTGTGTCTACTGTGTGTCTACTGTGTGTCTACTGTGTCTACTGTGTGTCTACTGTGTGTCCTCTGTGTGTCTACTGTGTGTCTACTGTGTGTCCTCTGTATGTCTACTGTGTGTCCTCTGTGTGTCTACTGTGTGTCCTCTGTGTGTCTACTGTGTGTCTACTGTGTGTCTACTGTGTGTCCTCTGTGTGTCTACTGTGTGTCCTCTGTGTGTCTACTGTGTGTCTACTGTGTGTCTACTGTGTGTCTACTGTGTGTCCTCTGTGTGTCTACTGTGTGTCTACTGTGTGTCTACTGTGTGTCCTCTGTGTGTCTACTGTGTGTCTACTGTGTCCTCTGTGTGTCCTCTGTGTGTCCTCTGTGTGTCTACTGTGTGTCTACTGTGTGTCCTCTGTGTGTCTACTGTGTGTCCTCTGTGTGTCTACTGTGTGTCCTCTGTGTGTCTACTGTGTGTCCTCTGTGTGTCTACTGTGTGTCCTCTGTGTGTCTACTGTGTCTACTGTGTGTCCTCTGTGTGTCCTCTGTGTGTCTACTGTGTGTCTACTGTGTGTCCTCTGTGTGTCTACTGTGTGTCCTCTGTGTGTCTACTGTGTGTCTACTGTGTGTCTACTGTGTGTCCTCTGTGTGTCTACTGTGTGTCTACTGTGTGTCCTCTGTGTGTCTACTGTGTGTGTCCTCTGTGTGTCTACTGTGTGTCTACTGTGTGTCCTCTGTGTGTCTACTGTGTGTCCTCTGTGTGTCTACTGTGTGTCCTCTGTGTGTCTACTGTGTGTCTACTGTGTGTCCTCTGTGTGTCTACTGTGTGTCTACTGTGTGTCCTCTGTGTGTCTACTGTGTGTCCTCTGTGTGTCTACTGTGTGTCCTCTGTGTGTCTACTGTGTGTCTACTGTGTGTCTACTGTGTGTCTACTGTGTGTCCTCTGTGTGTCTACTGTGTGTCTACTGTGTGTCCTCTGTGTGTCTACTGTGTGTCCTCTGTGTGTCTACTGTGTGTCTACTGTGTGTCCTCTGTGTGTCCTCTGTGTGTCTACTGTGTGTCTACTGTGTGTCCTCTGTGTGTCTACTGTGTGTCTACTGTGTGTCCTCTGTGTGTCTACTGTGTGTCCTCTGTGTGTCTACTGTGTGTCCTCTGTGTGTCTACTGTGTGTCCTCTGTGTGTCCTCTGTGTGTCTACTGTGTGTCCTCTGTGTGTCTACTGTGTGTCCTCTGTGTGTCCTCTGTGTGTCTACTGTGTGTCCTCTGTGTGTCTACTGTGTGTCTACTGTGTGTCCTCTGTGTGTCTACTGTGTGTCCTCTGTGTGTCCTCTGTGTGTCTACTGTTTGTCTACTGTGTGTCCTCTGTGTGTCCTCTGTGTGTCCTCTGTGTGTCTACTGTGTGTCTACTGTGTGTCTACTGTGTGTCCTCTGTGTGTCTACTGTGTGTCCTCTGTGTGTCCTCTGTGTGTCTACTGTGTGTCCTCTGTGTATCCTCTGTGTCCTCTGTGTGTCTACTGTGTGTCTACTGTGTCTACTGTGTGTCTACTGTGTGTCCTCTGTGTGTCTACTGTGTGTCCTCTGTGTGTCTACTGTGTGTCCTCTGTGTGTCTACTGTGTGTCTACTGTGTGTCCTCTGTGTGTCTACTGTGTGTCCTCTGTGTGTCTACTGTGTGTCCTCTGTGTGTCTACTGTGTGTCCTCTGTGTGTCCTCTGTGTGTCTACTGTGTGTCTACTGTGTGTCCTCTGTGTGTCTACTGTGTGTCTACTGTGTGTCCTCTGTGTGTCTACTGTGTGTCTACTGTGTGTCCTCTGTGTCTACTGTGTGTCCTCTGTGTGTCTACTGTGTGTCCTCTGTGTGTCTACTGTGTGTCTACTGTGTGTCCTCTGTGTGTCTACTGTGTGTCTACTGTGTGTCTACTGTGTGTCTGTGTGTCCTCTGTGTCTGTGTGTCCTCTGTGTGTCTACTGTGTGTCCTCTGTGTGTCTACTGTGTCCTCTGTGTCTCCTCTGTGTGTCTACTGTGTGTCACCTGTCCTCAGTCCTACTGTCTCTGTCCTACTGTCTCCATGTCCTCTGTGTGTCCTCTGTGTCTACTGTCCTACACCTGTCTCATGTCCTCTGTGTCATGTCCTACACCTGTCTCATGTCTCACCTGTGTGTCTACATGTGTGTCTACTCTGTCTCATGTCCTACACCTGTCTCATGTCCTACACCTGTTCTCCATGTCCTACACCTGTCTCATGTCCTACACCTGTCTCATGTCCTACACCTGTCTCATGTCCTACCTGTCTCCATGTCCTACACCTGTCTCCATGTCCCTACACCTGTCTCATGTCCTACACCTGTCATGTCCTCTGTCTCATGTCCTGTCCTGTCTCATGTCTACCTGTCTCATGTCCTACACCTGTCTCATGTCCTACACCTGTCTCATGTCCTACACCTGTCTCATGTCCTACACCTGTCTCCATGTCCTACACCTGTCTCATGTCCTACACCTGTCTCATGTCCTACACCTGTCTCATGTCCTACACCTGTCTCATGTCCTACACCTGTCTCCATGTCCTACACCTGTCTCATGTCCTACACCTGTCTCATGTCCTCCACCTGTCTCGTCTCGTTACTGTCCATGTGCTACACCTGTCTCCATGTCCTACACCTGTCTCATGTCCTACACCTGTCTCATGTCCTACACCTGTCTCATGTCCTACCTGTCTCATGTCCCACCTGTCTCATGTCCTACACCTGTCTCATGTCCTACTCCTGTCTCATGTCCTACACCTGTCTCATGTCCTACACCTGTCTCCATGTCCTACACCTGTCTCATGTCCTACTCCTGTCTCATGTCCTACACCTGTCTCCATGTCCTACACCTGTCTCATGTCCTACACCTGTCTCATGTCCTACACCTGTCTCATGTCCTACACCTGTCTCATGTCCTACACCTGTTTCCATGTCCTACCTGTCTCATGTCCTACACCTGTCTCATGTCCTACACCTGTCTCATGTCCTACACCTGTCTCATGTCCTACACCTGTCTCATGTCCTACACCTGTCTCATGTCCTACACCTGTCTCATGTCCCACACCTGTCTCATGTCCTACACCTGTCTCATGTCCTACACCTGTCTCATGTCCTACACCTGTCTCATGTCCTACACCTGTCTCATGTCCTACACCTGTCTCATGTCCTACACCTGTCTCATGTCCTACACCTGTCTCATGTCCTACACCTGTCTCCATGTCCTACACCTGTCTCCATGTCCTACACCTGTCTCATGTCCTACACCTGTCTCCATGTCCTACACCTGTCTCATGTCCTACACCTGTCTCATGTCCTACACCTGTCTCATGTCCTACACCTGTCTCCATGTCCTACACCTGTCTCCATGTCCTACACCTGTCTCATGTCCTACACCTGTCTCATGTCCTACACCTGTCTCCATGTCCTACACCTGTCTCCATGTCCTACACCTGTCTCATGTCCTACACCTGTCTCATGTCCTACACCTGTCTCATGTCCTACACCTGTCTCATGTCCTACACCTGTCTCCATGTCCTACACCTGTCTCATGTCCTACACCTGTCTCCATGTCCTACACCTGTCTCATGTCCTACACCTGTCTCATGTCCTACACCTGTCTCATGTCCTACACCTGTCTCATGTCCTACACCTGTCTCCATGTCCTACACCTGTCTCATGTCCTACACCTGTCTCATGTCCTACACCTGTCTCATGTCCTACACCTGTCTCATGTCCTACACCTGTCTCATGTCCTACACCTGTTTCCATGTCCTACACCTGTCTCATGTCCTACACCTGTCTCATGTCCTACACCTGTCTCCATGTCCTACACCTGTTTCCATGTCCTACACCTGTCTCATGTCCTACACCTGTTTCCATGTCCTACACCTGTCTCATGTCCTACACCTGTCTCATGTCCTACACCTGTCTCATGTCCTACACCTGTCTCATGTCCTACACCTGTCTCATGTCCTACACCTGTCTCATGTCCTACACCTGTCTCATGTCCTACACCTGTCTCATGTCCTACACCTGTCTCCATGTCCTACACCTGTCTCATGTCCTACACCTGTCTCATGTCCTACACCTGTCTCATGTCCTACACCTGTCTCATGTCCTACACCTGTCTCATGTCCTACACCTGTCTCCATGTCCTACACCTGTCTCCATGTCCTACACCTGTCTCCATGTCCTACACCTGTCTCCATGTCCTACACCTGTCTCCATGTCCTACACCTGTCTCCATGTCCTACACCTGTCTCATGTCCTACACCTGTCTCATGTCCTACACCTGTCTCCATGTCCTACACCTGTCTCCATGTCCTACACCTGTCTCCATGTCCTACACCTGTTTCCATGTCCTACACCTGTCTCATGTCCTACACCTGTCTCATGTCCTACACCTGTCTCATGTCCTACACCTGTCTCCATGTCCTACACCTGTCTCCATGTCCTACACCTGTCTCCATGTCCTACACCTGTCTCATGTCCTACACCTGTCTCCATGTCCTACACCTGTCTCATGTCCTACACCTGTCTCCATGTCCTACACCTGTCTCCATGTCCTACACCTGTCTCCATGTCCTACACCTGTCTCCATGTCCTACACCTGTCTCATGTCCTACACCTGTCTCATGTCCTACACCTGTCTCCATGTCCTACACCTGTTTCCATGTCCTACACCTGTCTCCATGTCCTACACCTGTCTCATGTCCTACACCTGTCTCCATGTCCTACACCTGTCTCATGTCCTACACCTGTCTCCATGTCCTACACCTGTCTCCATGTCCTACACCTGTCTCCATGTCCTACACCTGTCTCATGTCCTACACCTGTCTCCGTGTCCTACACCTGTCTCCATGTCCTACACCTGTCTCATGTCCTACACCTGTCTCATGTCCTACACCTGTCTCATGTCCTACACCTGTCTCATGTCCTACACCTGTCTCATGTCCTACACCTGTCTCATGTCCTACACCTGTCTCCATGTCCTACACCTGTTTCCGTGTCCTACACCTGTCTCCATGTCCTACACCTGTCTCATGTCCTACACCTGTTTCCGTGTCCTACACCTGTCTCCATGTCCTACACCTGTTTCCGTGTCCTACACCTGTCTCCATGTCCTACACCTGTTTCCATGTCCTACACCTGTCTCCATGTCCTACACCGGTTTCCTCCCCTATATATTGTGCAACTCTTTCCCTTGTCTGTTGTCTTTTCTCCGTCGTCGTGGCCTTCGTGCGTTTACCTGTGTCTGTCTGCCCTGAACCCGACTCTCTGCCTGCCCCTTTTTGGACTTTTTTTGTGGAAACTTTTGCCGCATTAAAGAGCATCTTTGTGTTAATCCACACCGAGTCTTCTCGATTCCTCAGCGCACGAGCTCCTGACACTTACTTTTAATGTTTTTTATGACTTACTTTTAATGTGCTGGACTATAGCTTCATATTTTGTTATTGTTTTATGGTGTTATTGTTTATAAAACAATAAAAATGAAACAACAACAAACATAAACAATAACAAACAAAACAATAACAAACAGGATAAACACAACAACAGCAAATGTGGTAAGAATTTCTGATTCTGACACACATAGACACACACATAGAAACACACACAGATACACAAAAACACACACACACACACACACACACACACACACAAGAGCATGCTTGATTAGTTATTTCCGGAGGTCGTGGTGAGATAAATGTCATCCGTCAGTGTCTTCTGTGTGAAACCCTCCCTCTCTCTCTCTCTCTCTCCCCTCTCTCTCTCTCTCTCCCTCTCTCTCTCTTACAGTTTTTTTCGTTAGCTAAGCGACAGCGGGCACAACTGGAGTCACATGTGCAAAACTCTAACTCCAGTCTGCACAGCAGCAGTTCATGTGGACCAAACTCTAGTTTGTTTTTCATTGCTTGAACACAGTTTTCAAAACTCTAACACTGAATGACTTTAACCACAACCTGCACAACACTGAGGATCTACAGCACTTTGTTCAAATGCAACACACTGCTGTCACCATGGGAACCACACATTCAAAACGGAATAGAGTTCAGCCTGGTGCCTTTCAAACACTGATGATTGCAATTTCAGCTGAAAGGCTAAGCAGGTGTCTTGTTTTAGACTTGTTAGTGAACACACACACACACATATATATATATATATATATAGGCCTATAGGTAGAGCTCAGAAAGACTCATTTTGGAAATGGAACAAGGAAGACGGGTTCGTGGAGGGAGAAGGGAAGCAGGGAGAGGGGGATGCGTGGAGGAAGACAAAGAGCTGTTATTCCAGATGAAATAAGGGCTCCACTTATAGAGCATGTCGTGAACCATGGTCTCTCATTGAGAGAGGCAGGTTGAGGGTGTTTGGTCACCACCCACATGACCAAATGTCTCTTTTGGAAGCCATGCGATGTGAGGACACGAGTCCAGAGGACTGCCAGGGATGGATAAGGCCCTCCAGAAGGTTCTTCCCCAGGTGGCAAGAGAGAACATGAGATGTGATGTTGATGACAACATGTGGCCTGATGCTAGAGGCAGGATTAGACCCTCAATTATTTGTTCGAATTACAGTATGAACTTTTAGTTTCTACCTTTTTTTTCTCATTACTGTAATTCCGTAAATTACTACAGACTATTGAAGCAAACTGCTAATTTTCATTTACCTTAAAGAATTGTTATGTTCTAAAAAATTTCATGAATCATGTGAAAGAATGTCACTCTTTTCTTTGAAGAAAATATTACTTTGTTTGAAGTCACTGAAATTGTTCAAACTGTAAAGATGAAAAGTTAGTATTTTCTGTATTGGTGTTTGATGCTAGTGTTTTTACTCTCAGTGTGTTCTGAGTGACAGTGTGTGTTACCTCAGTGTGTGCACCTCAGTGTGTGTTACCTCAGTGTGTGTTACCTCAGTGTGTGTTACCTCAGTGTGTGTTACCTCAGTGTGTTCTGAGTGACAGTGTGTGTTACCTCAGTGAGGGTTGTGCAGAGTGTTTGGCTGCACTGAGCGTGTTTTCAGCCATGTGTTAAGAGTTGTGTTGCTTGGAATGAGTTTTGCAGGTGATGTGAAGTGTTTAGCTCAGGTGACTGTTGGTAGTGCAGACTGTGGTTAGAGTTTTGCACATGTGACTCCAGTTGTGCCCGCTGTCATTTAGCAAACGAAAAAAACTGTAAGCTCCTCCCATTCTTCTTTGCTTTACATATCTTAGCTCCGCCTTCCCGCCCTTCCTTTTCCCCCCTTTTCTATAATCTATTCACATCATTCTCATCTTCTCTTCTTTCTCGCCCCCACCGTATGTTACAGTAACTTCCTCCTCTCCATCTTCCTCTCCATCTTCCTCTCTGTTCTCTCTATACTGACTGAGCAGCGGGAGGAGTCGCTGACCTTTCGTGACCTTTACCCACGTTGCATTGAGCCTTCTCCCGATAAATAAATAAAGAGTATTAAATGTTGTTGAGTCACGATGAGACCAACGAGGAAAACAGCGTCCTAACGTGTTTTACATTCCATTAATAACATGCTATATTTCATAAATAACACGTTATATTCCATAAATAACATGTTATACTTCATAAATAACATGTTATATTTTTATAATAACCATATTATACTTCATCAATAACATGTTATATTTAATTATTAACATAATATCCTTCATAAATAACATGTTATATTTAATTATTAACCTAATATATTCCATAAATATCATGTTATATTCCATAAATAACATGTTATACTAAATAACATGTTATACTTCATAAATAATATGTTATATTTGATAATAAATATAATATATTCCATAAATATCATGTTATATTCCATAAATAACATGTTACGCTTTGGGTTTTATTGTCTTGTTTCTTGTTTTATTTGTGTACAAGCTTCGTCCTCGTTGCTTATAAGCCCCGCCCTCATTGTGTATACGCCCCGCCCTCATTGTGTACAAGCCCCGCACTCGTTGTGTACAAGCTCCGCCCTCATTGTGTACAAGCCCCGCCCTCATTGTGTACACGACCCGCCTTCATTGTCTACAAGCCCCGCCCTCGTTGTGTACAAGCCCCGCCCTCGTTGTGTACACGCCCCGCCCTCATTGTGTACAAGCCCCGCCCTCCTCACGCCCCCTGTGTATCAGCCTGTGTCTCCTTGTTCTGTGAATCATATTTTAACATAAATAATCACGTCAACTGAAAGTCGCGTCAACGGTTTCCATGAACTGATTTGTTTTTGTGTTTCTTTGAGAACAAATAGAAGCTGAATAAATGAGAGTCGAGGCCGAGCGGCGGCGTCCCAACGAGGCTCAGAGAGCGGCTTAACGAGGATGAAACACAGCGCCACCCAATTAAAACCCAAGATGGACGACGAGAGGCGGAGAAGATGGACGACGCTCTCCGTGTTCTCATCGATGGAGGCAATAAGGGAGGAGCGCCTAGGAGACGAGGAACCCACAGAGACTAGGAACCCACCGGCACGCCAGCAGTCCATCTTCACTAAAGGAAAACACGTCTCACATGAAATGAAAATGTCTCTAATATTAAAACAGAAATCCATTTATTTGAAACCTTCAAAATAAAAGCACAGGATATTGTTCTTACATTTTATTAATAAAAGGTGATCATAAGTCTTTAAAGCAGTCAGGGGCCACAAAAAATGAAAATGTCTAATATTATAAAATAAAACCATTTAATTTGAAAGTTTCAAAATAAAAACACAGTATATATTTTCTAAATGTCTTTGAGAAAATGTGTTAATATGTCTTTCAAGCCATCAGGGGCCACATACAATGAAAATGTCTCTAATATTATAAAATTAATCGATTTAATTTGAAACTTTCAAAATAAAAGCACAGGATATTTTTTCACATTTCTTTAAGAAAGGTGATCATATGTCTTTTTAAGCCGTCAGGTGCTAAATAAAAAGATTTGTTTCCCGAATATTATTGCATAAACACAATTTGAAACCTTCAAAATAAAAGCACAGGCTATTTTTCTAAAATGTCTTTAAGAAAAGATGATGTCTTTCAAGCCATCAGGAGCCACGTGAAATGAAAATGTCTCGAATATTATAACATAAATCCATTTAATTTGAAACTTTCAAAAGATGAAGGGAGTGCCTCAAATGTGAATGTGTGTCGATGTTCCTGTTGAAGGTGTGAAGAGAGAGAGAGAGCATGTGATGTGAGCTGAGTGTGTATGTGTGTGTGTGTGAGAGTGTGAGTGTGAGTGTGTGCGAGAGTGTTTGTGTGTGTGTGTTTGTGAGTGTGTGTGAGAGAGAGTGTGTGTGTGTGTGAGTGTGTGTTTGTGAGTGTGTGTGAGAGAGTGTGTGTGTGTGTGTGAGGCTTAGGGTGCATGTAGCCACATTGACATGTGCACAATAATGTTTAATGTTGTATAATTTAGCGAAAGTTTATTGCCTGAGAAGAAACAATGCTCATGTTTACACGTCCACACAGACACACTGCAGTGTGTGTGTGTGCGTCTGGTAACTAAGCCAACTCAGAGAGGGAGAAACGAGGAGCGAGGGAATGAGATAAATGTTTTTTATTCAAAGAAGCCCGGCCAGTGGCGCCGGACCCCACCCCCCCCCCACTCTTCTTTTCTTCTTCTCCTTCCTCTCGTTTAATTAAGAAAGCAATCCCTCGTTTCCATGAGCTCTCTCTCTCTCCCTCTCGGTCTGGAGGAAGCCACGTTTAATAAATGATCGTGACGATTATGTGGTGTGACAGCGAGCGGTGTGTGTGTGTGTGTGTGAGTGTGAGTGTGTGTACATGCGTGTGTGTGTGTGCTGTCAACGTCACTTTATTACGTTGCTCCAACAACACGGCGTTAACTTAGAGAAGCACAAAAATGAACTTTACAAAAAGGATACGAATCTTTTTGATGTTGTCAACAATAATAAATGTGTTTCATCTTTTGGTTTATTTGCTCACGGCGAGCGGCACGACGTCGAGGAGGAGGAGGAAGAGGGTGGAGAAGGAGGAGGAGGAGGAGAGGGTGGAGAAGGAGGAGATGGTGGAGGAGATGGTGGAGGAGGAGAAGGAGTAGGAGAGGGTGGAGGAGGAGGAGGTCCACTGAGTGTTCTGGGATGTTCTTGTACAGAGAAAACAACGTTTTAACCCTGAATTGACTTTAAGAAGATTAAATACAGCAGAGGAATAAACAATAACGTCCTGGTGAAGGTCTCCGGCTTTGTTGTTGTGTTGTTGTTCTGTTGTTGTTGTGTTGTTGTTGTTGATCGAAGGATCACGAGAAGCCTCGACGACGGTTACTACGAACAACTGAACCTGAAGCACTTCAATACTTAAAGGTTTTCTAATGGAAAACAACAACAACAACGCTGAAAAAACAAGTTATATGTCTTCATTTTTGTCTTCATCTACGTCTTCATCTTCATCTAGAACCTTTCAAACCAGGGTTCTCTAAAGAACCATGTCCTTAAAGAGTTCTTCAAAGAACCTCTGCATGTGTCTCAAACGATAGAATGGTTCTCTCTTAGAACCACAAAGCCCTTTAAAGAACCCTTTAAGAACCTTTATTGTTCTGTAACCCCCGACCAGAAGAACCCTGGAGAACCCGTTCTGTGCGCAGTGGGTTCCCTCAGCAGCTCGTGGCGTGGCGGTCTGATCCACACGAGGCGGGGGTGGAGGAGATGGAGGAGGAGGAGGAGCGACGGTTCGTGACAGGGGAGAACATGAGAGGAGAAGGATGGGGAAAGGAAGGAGGAGAAATAAGAGGAGACAGAGGGAGGAGGAGGTGGAACGTGTCCGAGGAGACGGGAGAGAATACGAGAACGAGGGAAGATAAGATGAAAGGAGAGGAGGGCTTAGAAAGAGGGAAGAAAGAGAGTTGAAGACAAAAGGAGAGAGGAACGGGGGAAAGAGAAGATGAAAGAAGAGGAAGAGAAGTTGAGGGATGTGATCTGTAGATATGGATCCTCACAGACTGCAGAGCAGTGGACACCAGGGCATCAAAGAGATAAGCAAAGGAGGTGGAGAGATGCCAAACCAGAAGGAAAGGGGGAGGAGGGGAGAAAAAGAAAAGGAGAAGTCAATGATGGGAAAAGGAAGAAGCAGAAATAAGAGGAGGCAGGGGGAGGAGGAAGTGGAACGTGTCCGAGGAGACGAGATGGGAGAGAATAAGGAAATAAAGGAGGGACAGAAGGAGGAGAACAAAACGAGTCGAGCGGGGAGAGGGAAAGTAGAAAGAATGGGAGAGGAGAGGAACGAGGAAAAGAGAAGAGGAAAGAAGTGAAGCCGGAAATGTGATCTCTAGATATGAAGACTTACAGACTGCAGAGCAGTGGACATTAAAGAGATAACAGGGTGGAGAGGGAAAGGAGAAAACAACTTGAGTGGAGAGAAACTGTAGAAATAGAAGATGAAAGAAGAGGAATAGAAGTCGAGTGAAGCAGGAAGTGTGATCTCTGGATATGAAGACTTATAGACTACAGAGCAGCGGATGAGGGAGAGACAGAGAGAACTCAGAGCAGGAGAGACGACAACAAGAGAACTACAAACTGAGTGAAGGAGGGCGAGAGACGACAACAAGAGAACTACAAACTGAGTGAAGGAGGGCGAGAGACAACAACAAGAGAACTACAAACTGAGTGAAGGAGGGAGAGAGATGACAACAAGAGAACTACAAACTGAGTGAAGGAGGGAGAGAGACGACAACAAGAGAACTACAAACTGAGTGAAGGAGGAAGTGTGATCTCTAGAGATGAATTCTTACGGACTCCAGCGCAGCGGAGAGAGAACCGTCAACACTGGACTGAAGGTCTCATCTCATCACAATTGAAAGCGGGGTTGTTGTTGTGTTTGTGTCCACAGCTGTAAACAACATCACATGACCGTGTTCTCCTCTCTGCTCTTTCCAGGGTTCTTTAAAGAATCGTGTCCTTAAATAGTAACTTCGAAGAACCTATAAAGGTGTCTCAAAGAACCTTTAAAACACGGTTCTTTAACACACCATTTCCAAACTGGTTCTCCAGGAGGTGATGGTTCTTCGTAGAACCACAAAGCCTTTTAGAGAACCCTTTAAGAACCTTTGTTGTTGTGTGTGTTCTCCGGCTCGGTGAGGCTCCCCGTCGTTGTGGCTTGAATATCAACGAACGCCCCCCCCCCCCCCCCCCCATCGGGCACACAATGGCGCCCTGTGGGGCTCCCTGGTTCCTGGTGCCGGCAGGAAGAGAGACAGAGAGACACTTTTCACCGCCGGCCAAAACGCACAGCTGAGCGGAAGGCCGAGACCCACATCACTTCTTTGGGTCACACTTTCCCTCTCATGTTTATCCCTCTGGACCTCCTCCTCTAGACCTCCTCTGGACCTCCTCCTCTGGACCTCCTCCTCTGGACCTCCTCCTCTAGACCTTCTATGGACCACCTCCTCTGGACCTTCTATGGACCACCTCCTCTGGACCTCCTCCACTAGACCTCCTATGGACCACCTCCTCTAGACCTCCTCCTCTAGACCTCCTCCTCTAGACCTCCTCTGGACCTTGTGCTTTAGAACTGGTCTTAGAGGAGGTGTTGGAGGATCATCTTCACAGCAGTGAGTTCCTCACTGATGATGGTGGAACAGAACGATCCAGTAACATGTATAACTAGAATGGGCACTCGGTAGAGCGCATACCTTCGCATATCACAAGATTGGGCATTGAATTATGAATATTTTGGCATTACTTGCATGCCTCTAGAGGAGGAGGTCCAGAGGTCCAGAGGAGGAGGTCCAGAGGTCTAGAGTATCACGACTTGACGGGGCGCCACGGAACGTAGGACTCAATTGCAGAAATGAGGAAGTCAGAATTCAGGAAAAAGTAACATCTTTTACTGGGCAACATTTAGAGACGAACCGACACAGACAAGAGGTCGACAGACTAAATACAAAGGGGAATGAGGCACAGGTGGAAACAATGAGGGCGGGGTCTGCAATCACAGGAGGGCGGCACACAAGGAGGGAGGAGTCTGAAACGAGAGACAAGGTGAGTGACAGACAACACAACAGAAACAGACAGTGAACACAGAACTACCCAGAGGGTCTGGGTGTAACATAGAGGAGGTGGTAAAAAGAAGATGTTGACCTTTTCATGACCTTGACCTTGACCTTTGAACCGATCGATCCCAAAATCTAATCAAATGGTCTCCGGATAATAACCAATCATCCCACATTTCATGCGATTCGGTTTAATACTTTTTTACTTAAGCGAATAACACCCATACAAATAAATAAATAAATAAATACACGGCGATCAAAACATAACCTTCCGCATTTTCAATGCGAAGGTAAATATATAAATATATATATATATGTATATATATACAGATACATATATATATACATATATATACAGATACATATATATATATATATATATACATATATATACGTGTATATATAAATATATATATATATACATATGTATATATATACATATATATATACATATACATATATATAAATATATAGAGAGAGTCTCTCTCTGTGTGTATGGAGATAATGATCATGATACTAATCTGTCATCTATATTGCAGCTAGTATATCTATATGTATATATACGTTTACAGAGAGGCTTTATCATGTAGTTATTTCATATAGATTATTTATTTATCACATAACCAGAATATGTGCTATATCTTATTCGCTTGATCAACAATATCATTATCCTTTAGTTTTAACGGTCCATGTGAGGCGGAATAATTAGATGAATTAGCCTAAATAATAGTAAAATATTGCAGTTTTAATACATAATATAATGAATGTGTTTATATATTTATTTATATATATACTTCTTTAAAATATATATATATACACATATATATATTTTTGTATTCATACTTATATATTGATTTAGGGCGGGTGCCAAGAGGAGGGCTAAAGCGAGGAGATACAAACCCTCGGTACCGGCGATCATAACGGGGAACGTGAGGTCTTTGGCGAATAAGACGGATGAGCTCGGCGCGCTGGTAATGACTGAGAGGATCTTCCGTGAGAGCAGCCTCTTGTGTTTTACTGAGACGTGGCTACACACGGACTTTCCGGATCACAGCGCGTCTGTTCGGGCGGACAGAGCGGTAAGAAGAGAGGGGGCGGGATCTCTGTTTATGTGAATGAACGGTGGTGTAATCCCGACCATGTGTGTGTGAAGGAGCGCTTCTGTAGCCCAAACATTGAACTGCTGGCCGTGGGGATGCGCCCTTATTATCTACCGAGGGAGTTCACGTCCGCCGTTGTGGTTGTCGTGTGCGTGCCGCCATCAGCTGACGCTGAGGAAGCTGTGGACACCATCCACTCCACTGTGTCTGCTCTGCTGAATCAACAGCCTGGAGCATTCATGACTATCACTGGTGACTTTAACCACACCACATTGGATAAAGCTCTGCCAACCTTCCATCAATACATAGACTGCCCAACAAGGAACAATAAAACTCTGGACTTGCTGTATGCTAATACTAAGGATGCATACAGTGCCACTGCCCTTCCCCCCCTCGGCAGGTCTGATCATGACCTGGTCCGGCTGACTCCAGGTCTGTTCCTCTGGTGAAGAGGCTGTGACCACCAGGACTGTGAGGAGGTGGTCTCTAGAGGCTGACGACGCTCTACAGGACTGCTTCGAGTCAACGGACTGGGATGTGTTGTGTGGACCGCACGGGGAGGACATCAACAGTATGACCGACTGCATCACGGAATACATCAAGTTCTGTGAACACACCACCATCCCATCACGGACTGTGCGCTGCTTCCCCAACAACAAGCCCTGGATCACCAGGGACCTGAAGGCGCTTCTTAACAAGAAGAAAGCTGCTTTCAGGTCTGGGGACAGGGATGAGCTGAGGAAAGCCCAGCGCAACCTAAAGGTGAAGCTCAGGGAGGGCAAGGACTCCTACAGGAGGAAGCTGGAGGCCAAACTCCAGCTGAACAACTCAAAGGAGGTGTGGTCTGGGATGAAGCAGATAACTGGCTTCAAGGTGGGAGGGAGACAGCCAGGGGGCTCCCTGGAGAGGGCCAACCAGCTGAACTGTTTCTTCAATAGGTTCAGTTCACAGCCCTCTCCTGTCTCCTCCACACATCACACCTCCCAAACACCTCCCCCTCTGTCCCCCCTGCTGAGCTGCACATCCACCGAGCCCTCAACTTTGTAAAGTGGGCCGATGAGAATCACCTTCGGCTGAACGTGGCCAAGACCAGAGAGATGGTGGTGGACTTCAGGAGGAAGGCGACTGCTCCTACACCTCTGAGTGTCCTGGGAGTGGACGTGGACATGGTGGAGGAGGACCAGTACCTGGTGGAGGAGGACCAGTACCTGGGCGTCTCCATCGACAGCCGACTGAACTGGAAGGCCAACATCAACGCTGTGTACAAGAAGGGGATGAGTCGACTCTTTTTCCTGAGAAAGCTTCGATCCTTCAACGTGTGCAGCGAGATGCTGGAGTCATTCTCCCAGTGGGCGTGGCCAGTGTGCTGCACTTTGCCATTGTCTGCTGGGGGAGCAGCATCGGAGCCGGTGACACCAGCCGTCTAACAGACTGGTTAGGAAGGCTGGAGCACCTGGAACAGGTGGTGGAGAGGAGGACGTTGAAGAAACTGCTGTCCATATTGGACCAACCGGACCACCCTCTCCACCCGGACCACCCTCTCCACCACCTCCTACAGGGCCAGAGGAGGACTTTCTCCAGACGTCTCCTCACGCTGCCACAAGGACAGATATAGGAGAACCTGCCGACGGCTATGAGGCTCTACAACAGATCACCTCTTGCCAGATCATAATATTTACACTATGTTGATCTGAACTTCACACATTTCATTTTCATTTACACTACACACATACACACACTTTGCATTTTGCACACTGTCTATATTTAATATTTTTATATTTAATTTAATTTGTCATTAGTATTGTGTATTGTGTATGCATATATGTTGTATATATACATATATATTTTATTTTATATTTTTCTTGGTATACTTCTTGTATATATCAATATCTTTCATCCCTGTTTTTTATCTTTTGTTTTATATTTTATATTTTATTCTTGTGTGTTTAGTTTATTGGTGCTGCTACTGTTACGACAAATTTCCCCTTGGGGATGAATAAAGTATTTATCTATCTATCTATTTACAGTATATATATTTATATTTTTATATATAAATTCATGAACTTATAAATGTATATATTGAGATATATATATAAATATATATAAATATATATATATTAATAAATATATATATACAGGACTGTCTCAGAAAATTAGAATATTGTGATAAAGTTCTTTATTTTCTGTAATGCAATTAAAAAAACAAAAATGTCATGCATTCTGGATTCATTACAAATCAACTGAAATATTGCAAGCCTTTCATTCTTTTAATATTGCTGATTATGGCTTACAGCTTAAGAAAACTCTAAAATCCTATCTCATAAAATTTTAATATTTCCTCAGACCAAGTAAAAAAAAAGATTTATAACAGCTGAGTGTTTGTCAAGGCTCAGGAAACCCTTGCAGGTGTTTCGAGTTAATTAGACAATTCAAGTGATTTGTTTAATACCCTACTAGTATACTTTTTCATGATATTCTAATATTTAGAGATAGGATATTTGAGTTTTTTTAAGCTGTAAGCCATAATCAGCAATATTAAAAGAATAAAAGGCTTGCAATATTTCAGTTGATTTGTAATGAATCCAGAATGCATGACATTTTTGTTTTTTGAATGGCATTACAGAAAATAAAGAACTTCATCACAATATTCTAATTTTCTGAGACAGTCCTGTATACATATAATTACATACTTCTTAAAAAAAAAAATATATATATACATATATATATTTATATATATATGTATAATCATACATATATATATATTTATATATATATATTAATATTTTGATTTTTATATATAATATATATTAATATATATATAAAAAAATATATATATATACATATAAACGTATATATATACTGTATATATAAAAAAAAAAAAAAAACATGTATATATATGAATTACATTGATATATATACTGTATATATATATAAAATATTATGTAACTGCAATATTGTACTGTAAGTTGGCACATGTAAAAAATGTTTATAAAAAATACAGCAACACAGAAAAACCCTTTAAACACACATTGTGAGTCGTCTTTGAGGGGTTAGGAGTGCAGAACACACACACACACACACACACACAGATTGTACTGCCGTGCACAATGTGACAGATGTTACACACATGGGCATTAAGAAAAAGAGCAGATATGAAGGAGCATAAAAAAAGCCCCATGAAGAGTTCCCGAGAGACGCCCATCAGCAGCGAGTAGGAGGAGCCAATTACAGAGATGGAGTGGACGAGAGCGCGTGATGACGGGAGGCATGGGAGACGTGAAGAAGAGAGACGGAGCGGAGGAGGTGTGGAGGAATGGAGGGGGTGACCATAAAAAGGAGAGGAGGAGATGAAAAGAGATTATTGGAGGACTCTCAGGTTTTATTCTGTTCCATTCAGACAAAAGTGTCCCTGAATGAGTCTCTAGAGGCCTCCATAGAGACTCTCTCTCTCCATCTCCCTCTCTCCATCTCTCTCTCTCTCTCTCTCCATCTCCCTCTCTCCACCTCTCTCTCTTTCCTGTTCTTCTCTCTCTCCCTCTCTCTCTCTCTCCATCTCCCTCTCTCATCTCTCTCTCCCTCCCTCTCTCTCTCTCCTGTTCTTCTCTCTCTGAATGTTTCATGGCTTTTTTCCATTTGCAAGATTGCATCTTTCAATTAAGACTCAGATGGTTGTCTCTTGGTCCCTGTGTGTGTGTGTGTGAGTGTGTGTATGTGTGTGTGTGTGTGTGTGTGTGTGTGTTAGAGATGACATTCCTTTTGAATATT